>NC_069502.1:650957007-650998773 GCF_027579735.1 Bombina bombina | reverse complement strand
CTGTCTCTCTCTACCCTCTCTCTCTCCCCTCTCTCTCTCCCCTCTCTCTCCCCTCTCTCTCTCTCCCCCCTCTCTCTCTCCCCTCTCTCTCCCCCTCTCTCTCTCCCCCTCTCCCCTCTCTCTTCTCTCTCTCTCTCCTCTATCTCTCCCCTCTCTCTCTCCCCCCTCTATCTCCCCCCTCTGTCTCTCTCCCCCCCTCTCTCCCCTCTCTCTCTCTCCCCTCTCTCTCTCCTCTCTCTCCTCTCTCTCCCCCCCTCTCTCCTCTCTCTCTCTCTCCTCTCTCTCTCCCCTCTGTCTCTCTCTCTCCCCTCTCTCTCTCTCCCCCCTCTCTCTCTTTCCCCTCTCTCTCTCTCTCTCTCTCTCTCTCCCCTCTATCTCTCTCTCCCCCCTCTCTCTCTCCCCTCTCTCTCTCCCCTCTCTCTCTCTCCCCTCTCTCTCTCCCCTCTTTCTATCTCTCTCCCCTCTGTCTCTCTCATCTCTCTCTATCTCCCCCCCTCTGTCTCTCTCTCTCTCTCCCCTCTCTCTCTCCCCCCCCTCTCTATCTCCCCCCCTCTCTCTTTCTCTCTCCCCTCTTTCTCTCCCCTCTCTTTCTCCACATCTCCCCTCTTTCTCTCTCCCCTCTCTCCCCCCTCTCTCTCTCTCTCTCTCTCTCTCTCCCCTGTCTCTCTCTCCCCCTCTTTTATGAGCCTACTAAAATATGTATTTTCTATATCAGTGAGCTTTCAATTCATGTGTGAGGCCAGCAGTTATATGTGTGAGGTCTGAGCTTTCTGTGTGAGGTTATGAGGTATAGCGGAGCGTTGTTATTGTGAGGTCTGAGCTTATGAGGTATAGCGAAGCGTTGCGCTCTGAGGCCAGCAGTTATATGTGTGAGGTCTGAGGTCTGAGCTTTCAATGAGGTATAGCGGAGCGTTGAGGTCTGAGCTTTAAATTCATGTGTGAGGTTATGAGGTATAGCGGAGCGTTGCGCTCTTTTTAAAGGCTTGCGCCTCGCGCCTCCTCATGACAGCCTGACGCTCTGATGCTTGCTCACGCGACTACTCGCGCCGGTGCTGTCTCGCGCTGCTGTTTACTGTGGGTGGGTGCGCATGCGAGGTGTGTGTGGGTGCGCGTGCCTGACGCTCTGATGCTTGTTAACGGATCCTCATCGCGCTATGCGAGGTCTATATGGAGGTGCGCGTGCGAGGTGTGTGTGGGTGCGAGGTCTCTGTGCGCTGAGGGTGCGCGTGCGAGGAGGTCAATCTAAGGCCAAGTGTTTGTCTCTACTGCGCATGATGGCTTCAGACAAACACTTGCCTTTTATAATATAGGATTTTTTTTGTACTTTTTTACTTTGTAAAATGGGTTTCCCTTTACTGGCAAAAACACAATATATATATATATATATACAGTACATATATACAGTATATATATATATATATATATATATATATATATGAGGTGTGGCACTGTCCACCAATAAAAAATTGGGAGTTCTACTTATCAGCCAGTGAGAAGTTAGTCCTTAAAAATATATGACAGACAAAAGTAAAGGTTCATGGTTCAGACAGAGCATGTTGATTTAAAAGATTTATCAATTAACTTCTATTATGTGTTCGTTATTATTATTAAATTTACTTGGTTCTCTTGATATCCTTCTTTGGAAAACATACCTAGGTAGGCTCTTGAGCAGCATTGCACTACTGGAAGGTAGTTGGTCATTGGTGGCTACTCGCATATGCCTCTTGACATTGACTCTGCTAGGTCCTTTCTGTAGATTGCTGTTTGTGAGCTGAATTGAACTATGTGTTTATACTCTTTAAGTATATGTAAGCAACAGCACAATAATAAAATGTGTTAACACATAAGAACATTTATTTTTTGTATTTTTATGTAATTACATACAGTAGAATTGCATAATCAACAAGTACATAATAGAATAAAATGAGATTGCACTTAAATAAAAAGTATATATTTTTTTTCTGACAAATTTAAAAATGTACTTCTATTGTTGACCCCCTGTATCATGTGATAGCATTCAGCCAATCTCAGACTTATATATCTATACACTGTGAACTTTTGCACATGCTCAGTAGAAACTGGTGTCTCAGAAAGTCAATTATTAAAAGACTGTGTACAATTGTATAATCAAAGAGAAATGGAAAGTCTGAAAACTGCACATTCTATCTGAACCATGAAAGTTCAATTTAGACATTTGTGTCCCTTTAAGACCCAGTAATATGCAGACATGCACTTCTTGGTTACCTTAAAATTAAATAAACAACTTTAACATACCTTTTTTACTTGAAAAAAAATATTTTAATGCAAATGGATGATTAACCCCTTAGTTCAAAAACGGATCCAAAAAACGAAATAGACGTTTTTTTTTTTTTGTTTGTTTTTTTGTTTTTACAGTCACAACCAACTGCCACAGCAAGCTGTGGTCCTACCTTCCCCAATAAACGACTTTGGAAAGCCTTTGAGCCCTTTAGAGATGTCCTATAGCATTCATAGGGCCTTTGAGGGAAGCTGGATGTCACAGTTTGTAATTTTAACTGCACCAACTGTAACTTTTATACTATAACAGTGGAAAGCCTCAGTAAAACTGTTTCTAGTCAAAATTTAATCCAGCCATGTGGAAAAAACTAGGCCCCAATAAAGTTTTATCACCAATGCATATATAAAAACGATTAAACATGCCAGCAAATGTTTATATTGCAATATCATAAGGGTATTACCCCTGGGAGTAAGCATGATACCAGTCGTTATTAAATCACTGTATTCAGGCTTAACTTACATTAATCCGGTATCGGCAGCATTTTCTAGTGTTTTCCATCTCTAGAAAAAATTATAACTGCACATACCTGATAGCAGAATAAACTGCACGCCATTCTCTCGCTGAAGTTACCTCATCTGTGTAATCCCCTCAGACATATGTGAGAATAGCAATGGATCTTAGTTACAACCTGCTAAGATCATAGAAACCTCAGGCAGATTCTTCTTCTATTTACTGCCTGAGATAAAATAGCACAACTCCGGTACTATTTAAAAATAACAAACTTTTGATTGAAGAAAATAAACTAACTATATTTAACCACTCTCTCCTACAACATCCTAGCTTGTTGAGAGTTGCAAGAGAATGACTGGCTATGACAGTTAGGGGAGGAGCTATATTACAGCTCTGCTGTGGGTGTCCTCTTGCAACTTCCTGTTGGGAATGAGAATATCCCACAAGTAATGGATGATCCGTGGACTGGATACACCTTACAAGAGAAATAGAGCTATTTCATCCGCATGACAGAAATTGCTTCAGTTTATTGTCCCTTGAAGAAATAGAAGTGATACAAAGCATTAGCACAACACAAACAGGTTTAATTTGGTTGTGGAGAGCTTATGCAATGTGAAGAAATGCCCTGTAATGAATAATGCTTCAGTAGCACAATATTAGTTGTACCAATCATGGTCTGTTTGGGATAGCATATTATTGTCTCTCCTCTAATTCATTTCACCTCTAAACTTACAACACATAACAACAATACAACAATATTAGATGATGAACAAAATACAGTCATACAGAAAATGTGCTATATCCAAACTACCAGTTAAGAACATAAATAAACATCAAGTTTAAAGGACATTTATGTGGCAACATTTAACATTGCACAAGAGCTCTCTTGTACAATGCCGCCCCTTGCTCTTACACAACCAATTGTACGGGAGCAGGGCATGTCAATCACCTTGAACAAACAAGGCTCTGTGTGAATGATCTTGCCACTTATGAGGTGGAAAGAAGCTAAAGAAGCAGTTTTTGCTTCTTAAATTTGCTAATGCGAGCCTACAATGCAAGTGTAGAATAATTGGTATATTACCTTTATATAAAAGCATACATCACGATCTAATACATAAAAAAAATGCATACACTTTCTTTAAAATATAGCAATGCTCTAATGAAATATAGTGTCAGTTGGGGAATGTACTTGTCAGTATGAATCCTATTTTTGCTATAAACACTTTCTTATATTTTACTCCCTCTAGAGTTGATCACAGGAAATGATTCTACAACAGTTTTATTCTTTCAGAAAGTAAAATATGTATTCATAAACTGTTCTCAATAATAAACTGTGCTTTACCATAAAACATATATTGATATGATTCCTATTTCTACTACTGATCATTTAAAATAAGTACTTTTATTATTATAGAGTTCTGCTTTGCACTTAGCAATGTAAATTATACAAAATAGAAATAACTTATGTTTATGTCAGAGCAGAGAAATTCCTGGTTTTAGATGTTTCATTGTGGAAATAAGACCCTCCCCATTAAACTGTATGTGAGCACAACTATAGAAATGACTATACCACCTTAACCATTGAGTGGATATCACAGAATTCATTTAGATTCAAAATGTATATTAAGAGATAGATGTAGCCAGTAATTTCCTTAAAGGACACACGTTTGCAAGCACCTTGTTTGGGATTGTTGTGCTGCGGGCACCCCACTCCATCCTGTGCCACCTCATGCAGGGCAAAAGTATTCTTTGGAAAAAAAATTTATTCGGCATCCCTAATATGGCCGCCAAACTCCTCCTCCCTCCTTCTTCCTCCTTCTTGTGTGTTTGTTTGAAATCGCACCAACCAGTGTGCGTGAATGGACTGAATAACATTAAGACACTAGGGCAGACACATTGCGCATGCGCAAAACTACAGCGCTTGTCATGAATTTTACAAGTGAGACCCTGATTATTGGATGCTACTTCACAATAGACACGCCCACAGATTCTCTGGGAGGAGTTTGCTGCCATCCTACAACGGCCAAATTTGGAAAGTATTTTTTAAAATACTTTTTTTCTTTTGCCCTGCATGAGGTGGCACAGGACGGAGTGGGGTGCCTGCAGCACAACAATCCCAAACAAGGTGCTTGCCAACTTGTGTAGACTGTCCCTTTAAAATCTAGTATCAACATGTTTTGTTGACATTTTTGTAAAGATACACAGGTACATATTCCCAAATGCGGAATTCCAAAATACAAAATTACTTTAAAATCCAAACTTTTTAATTAATATTTTTTTAAAAAATTGTCAGCCTGTAACAATGATATAAACTACCTTTAGGTTGCATGCATAAGCTGTATTATGACATGTATATATTGTCTAAATGACCTAAGATATTGTTGTTTACACTTGGTCCCATCCTTTCTCCAAACTATCCCATTTTACAGATGAAAATATTCAGAAATCCAAACCTTTTCCGGTCCCAAGCAGTTTGGACAAAGGGTTTTCTTTTCTGTATAACAACGTAAAGATATATAACAAATAAAAAATACTTGCTGCCTCAAAAATTTTTATACATAAAAGCCACACATATAAACAACTATGCCATCTGAGCTACAAGTCTTTCTGCATGTTTTTATCATTTCTGCATGAAATCTAACTGAAGACAAGCAAATAAGAAACTATATACTTCATGTGTTTTGAACCTGTAAATTTCAACATAGGAATGTGTTACTCCATTTCTTGATTTATCTGTACCTTTAAATGATCAAAGACACTGCTTAAACAGTACATACATTTCATTCACCTCCCTCTAATTATGGATGCTGCCCCTTTGGAACCTTTGTTTCATTGTAGGTATCTGAAGGAGAGTTGCTGCAAACACATCAGCACAGATATGCAGTGAAAGCTAGATTTCAACACGCCGCTACCCAAGACTAGAGAGAGGTGGGGAATACCCCAATAATATGCTTATAATGTCTCTTTACATCTCCTTTTAAACTTAAGAAAAAGTACTAAATTTAAAGGGACAGTCAAGTCAAAATACAATTTTATGATTCAGAAAGAACAAGGCAGTTTTACGACATTTTCCAAATTACTTTCATTATCAAATTTTGCACAGTCTTTTTATATTCACACTTTCTGTGGAACAAGATGCTACTGAGCATGTGCACAAGCTCACAGGGTATACGTCTGTGATTAGGCTGATGGCTGTCACATGATATGGGGGCCGGCAAATGAGAGAAAAAATAAATTTGTCAGAAAAAAATGCTACTGCTATTTTGTAGGTGTTAAAAAAGCAAACTGCCTTTAGGGGACTTGAAACTGTGAAGATCAGATGTGCAGCCAGGTATTCCTTGCCCTGCGGTATTTAGACACCATGAGAAAAATGTATCAAACTGTATTGCAGCTTCTGAGACTTTGCAGTGCAGGCTTGCATGACTCGGGCAATTGGTTCTCAAGAGCAAGAAAGGGATTTAACAAAAGAGCTCTTGTGCAATCTTACATTTTGCCAAGCAATGCTGCAGCTAGGGTTGCTACCTCAGCCATGTTTTCCTGGACACGTATGAGTTACGCATGCTGCAGGGTAAGCAGGGCGGAACATGTATTATGCCTTTGGAAATCACATGAATAGCACAATTCATGTTCTTCCCTGCTTACCCTGCAGCATGCATAACTCATAAGTGTCCAGGAAAACATGGCCGAGCTGCAGAGCAAGTGGCAATTCTGGGTGGACAGGTACTCTGGTTCAAAACGTGTCTGTCTGCAGCTTGGTACAAATTTTCTTTATGTGTTAGCAAATTAACTATCTGTCAGCATATCTTCAGTAGGGATTTTTTGTTCACAAAAATTCTCATTTTACCTCCTCTAATTCTAAAATGAGCAGTAGACTGTTTTCTGATAAATTTCTAAATTTGCTACCCTTTCCTGTCCTCTGTACTATGTTACACCAATCAGCCAATCACAGACTACACTGTGATCTGTAAACATGCCTCAGATTTTATGTATATAAAAAGAGTCAGCTCATGAAATTTTAATAAAAGAAGATAGATAGATAGATAGATAGATAGATAGATAGATATACAGAAATATAGATAGATATATAGATAGATAGATAAATAGTTAGATGATAGATAGATAGATAGATAGATAGATAGATAGATAGATAGATCGATAGATCACTGAAGAGCACAGATTTGGTGACGTTTCGGCTTATCTGTAAACTTTTTTCAAGACATCAGTATTGACACCGAGATCAGGAGAGAGCAGCTGAACACATAACTCACAACTTGTAATATGAACAATGTTTAGTGTGTCCACTCTATCCCTTGAAAGTATAGGGGCGCCGTAAACATTCTCTGGTAATTCTGTATTGCCATGGACTTTTAATACCAGATTACACACTAATCTTATAATCTGTTATCAATAGCACTCCATTTGTATTCTGGGCCTATGTCAGCAATTATGTAATTGATATACAGCTAGATTACGAGTTTTGAACGCTAAAGGGATTTTAAGGACCACCACAAAAGCAGCGTTATTTCATCTCCCTATAGCGCTGGTATTACAGGTTTTGAAAAAGCAGGCTTGTGCAGCGATATGGTGGCGTTGAGCTCCATACTGCATCGTAAACAAGCGCTTCTTTGACGTCCTCGTGCACAATTTCCCCATAGACATCAATGGGGAGAGTTGGCAAAAATAAAGCCTAACAGCTGCGATCGTGGAAACAAAAGCTCCGTAACGCAGCCCCATTGATGTCTATGGGGAAAAAGAAAATAATGTTTAAACCTAACACCCTAACATAAACCCTGAGTCTAAACACCCCTAATCTGCTGCCTCTGACATTGCCGCAACCTACATACAGTTATCAACCCCTAATATGCCGCCCCCAACATCGCCGCCACCTACATATAGTTATTAACTCCTAATCTGCTGCCCCCAACATTGCCGCCACCTACATAATGTTATTAATCCCTAATCTGCTGCCCCCAACATCGCCGCCACCTACATAAAACTATTAAACCCTAATCTGCCGCTCCCGATGTCGCCGCCACTATACTAAAGTTATTAACCCCTAAACCTCTGGCCTCCCACATCACTACCACTAAATAAATCCATTAACTCTCTAACCCTAACCCTAATGTAAACCTAAGCCTAACCCTAACACCCACTAACTTAAACATAATAAAAATATAGCTAAATTACATTTACAATTATTAACTAAATAAACCTATTAACCCCTAAACCGTCAGCCCCCCACATCGCAACAAGCTAAATTAAACTATATTAACCCCTAAACCTAACCCTAAACCTAACCCTAACCCCCCTAACTTTAACGTAATTAAAATAGAGCTAAACTAAAGTTCCAATTATTAACTAAATAATACCTATTTAAAACTAAATACTTACCTGTGAAATAAAACCTAAGCAAGGTACAATATAACTAATAGTTATATTGTAGCTAGCTTAGGTTTTATTTTTATTTCACAGGTAATTTTGTATTTATTTTAACTAGGTTGACTAGTTAGTAAATAGTTATTAACTATTTACTAACTACCTAGTTAAAATAAATACAAACTTACCTGTGAAATAAAACCTTACCTGCCTTACACTAAAACCAAACATTACAAAAATAAAAAACACTAAAATTACTAAAAATATAAATAACTAAATTACATAAAAAACAAACACTAAATTACAAAAAATAAGAAACAAATTATCAAAAATAAAAAAGAATTACACCTAATCGAATAGCCCTATAAAAATAAAAAAGACCCCCAAAATAAAAAAAAACCCTAGCCTACAATAAACTACCAATGGCCCTTAAAATGGCCTTTTGTGGGGCATTGCCCCAAAGAATTCAGCTCTTTTACCTATAAAAAAAAATACAAACACCCCCTTAACAGTAAAACCCACCACCCCCACAACCAATCCCCCTAAATAAAATAACTATCTTAAAAAAAACTAAGATACCCATTGCCCTGAAAAAGGGCATTTGTATGGGCATTGCCCTTAAAAGGGCATTTAGCTCTTTTACATGCCCAGACCCTAATCTAAAAATAAAACCCACCCAAAGAACCCTTAACCCTTAAATAAACCTAACACTAAGCCCCCACGATCCACTTACAGTTATTGAAGTCCCGCTTGAAGGATCCATCCAACCAGCAAGAAGTCTTCATCCAGACGGCCTCTTCGATCTTCATCCAGCCGGCGAAGTCCTCATCCAGGCGGCAAGAAGTCTTCATCCAGGCGGCATCTTCTATCTTCATCCATCCGGCACGGAGCGGGTCCATCCTGAAGACATCCGGTGCGGAGCATCCTCTTCATACGGTCGCCGCTGTAAACTGAAACTTCAATGCAAGTGACGTCATCCAAGATTTCAATCAGCCAATAGGATTAGAGCTGCTAAAATCCTATTGGCTGATTGGAACTACCACTATTGAGCAAAGCTCTCAAACACACACACTCCTAACTAGTGTCAATCTAAAACAGCCGATCACAGTTCTCATGTTGAAGTTACAAAAGTGCCCTTTTTCCTTAACTCCTAGACGCTGTTAAGATGATCCATGCTGTCTTAAAGTCGCTGGGCTTTAACGCTATTAGGACGTCATGGAACATCCTAACTTTTGCAGTGTCCGACTCCCCTCCTTGTGAAAGCTCTGGTGGATCTGATTGGGGGATGTGCCTAGTAACGCATGTTGTCCCCCAGGTGCCAATCAGAGCCATTTCAAGTCACATGATTGCATTGACGATCATGTGACATCCCTTTTGTATGGATGTATACATTTTGAAGTTGTACTGGTGCCTTCACCATGAAGGGGTTAAAAAACTGAAAAGTCTCTTAGCATTACTTGTAAAACGCAATGGATAACAGTTACTACCTGTCAAGTTTTTTGCGCGCTGGTTAAATGGAATGCTGAAGCATGTAAACTGTCTGTTCAACAGAAGCCCATGAAGGATTTTGCAAATGTTTGCACATTACAACTATTTATTATTGGCATTTATATAAATGTGACTTTTATTTTAAATTTAATATAGCAGCGTTGGTTATGCAAAACTGTGGAATGGGTTATAAAGGGATTATCCATCTTTTTAAAGGATAACAATTTTCAAGTAGACTGTCCCTTTAAAGGTATATAAAATGGTCTGTTTTATTTTTGTAATAAAAAAGCACTAAGCAGTTGGTTATTCTTTTTTTTTTTTTTTATTGAGGTTTTGGAAGAGGGCATACATACTTCTTAACACCGACATAAGTAATAGATACAATACAATGTCAAAATATAATATACTTTTGGGATAAAATCTGATCTCTTCCCCAAATAGCTCCTCACCCCTCGCCTAGTCAATCCCTTCCGGGCCTTCTTAAGGCATTGCGAGACTCGCATCCGCAACTTTGGCAATCACATGGTATCGCTACTATTGGGGATCTTTTCCTGAACGGTCAATTCATCTCATTGGCAACATTTCGATTAACATATAAACCATCTCAGATATTACAATTTGAGTTTTGGAGACTTAGAAGTCTCCTAAAGGCTTGGGGGTTTACTGAACTTCCTATGCGCGCTCATACCAACTGGGAAAAACGGTGGGATACGGCCAAAAAGATACCTAAAGCATTGTCAATCTCTTACCAAGATCTGCTTAATCCGAATGTTTATTACAAATCAGCCTATATTATTTCATGGGAGAGATCCCTCAGGTTTCAAGCCTCTCAGGAAGACTGGTCACTGGTTATCCTGCTCACCAAGAAAGCCCTCCATTGTGTTACTCTACTAGAATTATACCTTAAAATTTGCACTCAATGGCATCTTACACCTCTGAGGCTCTTCAAAATCTCCCCCTTGAACTCACCTCTCTGCTGGAGAGGATGTGGATATGTTGGTTCACCGGCCCATGTATGGTGGGAATGTTCATTGCTACTCCCCCTGTGGGAAATGCTTTCTAAAAGATGTTCTGACCTAGACCCCAACTTGTGGACTAATCCACAAACAGTTTTGTTCCACCTGTCCTTTGGGTCTTCTCTCACCCCCAATAGCTTGATTAGTATCTACCTGTTGATGGCAGTGAAGCTGTCTATTGCCCGTATGTGGAAACAAGTTGCAATCCCCACCTGGAATGATATTTCTAGAACCATGTCCTACTTAGAGACTATGGAGTGCCCTATTTTTACCTCCAATAATAATGCACAGCTTCACTGCCTGGCCTGGGAAGTGTGGGCAAAAAATAGTAAAAATTAAGACGGAGACTCCTGCTTCCCCCTATACCTACAGGCTCCCTCCCTCCCCCCCCCCTTCCCCTCTGGTGTGTGGTTTTTTTTGTTTGTTTTTTTCTCTTTTTCTTTCCTCTCCCCCTCCCTCCCTGAACCCTGCTTGGCTGGCATAGGTTTCAAAATATTATTCTACAAATTTCCCTTTACCCCCTTTTTTTCTCTTTTACTTTTTTTTCTTCTTTACAAATATAAGAAAATTTTCACTATAATGATTTTATCCTCGCAATATTACCTATGCAAGATATAACCTAATATATTACATTATAAGCAATATCAACAGGATGGCATAAGAAGACTACCCCCCATTTCCCACGTTTACATATCATTATGTTTAGACTGCGAATATTGTCTGTATTTTATTTACACAGTTTGAAAACTTGTATTCTCCTTATTGACTAATTAGTGTTTTATCAATATGCTATACAGATATAAGATAAGTGTACGCTCACATTTTTGTTTACTTTTTTTTATATATATTTTTTATTGATACTTTAACATAAGTATACAGACTTGTATTTTATCAGAGATCAAAGCAAATAAACAAACAAGTTTACAATATTGTTTTCAAACACTTTTTACCTTCTTTATCACTAGTTTGAACATAAAAAGTGGAGAAGTGGGAAAAGAAAAAGGCAGACATAGATTCTAAATAGATTATCTTTCTCCCCTCCAACCCATTTCATAACCACTCCTCTCTAAGCCTGCTTTCCATTATATATGTAGTATTTTCAAATATTGAGATAAGTTTGTTTTGTGTATCTCTATCCTGTGTCTTAATCCAAAATTTTCATTTTTCAAAGAACCTACCAACATTTACCTCTAAGTTATACCAAATATCATTTTGTTCAATCAAAAATTGTTTCTGCACTGTATTCTTCAGTGCTTTGAGTGATGGTGCTCGTTCGCTCTTCCATCCTTTTAGGATCAAATTCCTACTTAATATGATTAGCATTGAGAAGAAAATTTTACATTGTATAATTTCTGTTGTTTTGAAACTTAGAAATATAACATGGTCTGCTTGTAATATCAACTGTTCATTACAAATTTTATTAGCCCAATATGATACCATTCTCCAAAATCTTTGTAGTTTGGGACATGCTCATAAACAGTGAATTAGATTGGCTTTATTCCTTCTACATTTCTCACATTTATAGCCACTATGATCTTTCCCCCATTTAGACATTATTTTGGGTGTAATATAATTCATCCAAATTATTTTAAAGTGCTGTTCACGCAAGTTCATTGATAGTGTAGCACTTTCTACTATTCCTATAATCTCTATTGTCAGATTGGGGAAGAACATGCCCTTCCATTTTAATATGATTCTATCCATTTGATCCTCATAATCTGTTTGTTTTATAATATTATATAACAATGATATAGAAAATTGACTGGCTTCCGGCGGAAGTGGCGCTCTCCTGCACGCTGTTCTCACTTCGGCGTGTACCGAGGGTCGGAAAAGAACTACTCCACTGACTGAGACCGCCTTTTGGCTGTTATCCCGACAGCCCCGTTGGCACCTTTGCGGTGGGAATTGCCGCAGCTCTCAGCCGAAGCCCGTACGCGGATACGCTACTACCTTTGTGTGTGACGAGATCTGGGGACCCCCTGTACAGGCAATCTCGGCAATACTAACTAGCTCAAACAACAAAGCTGCACGTTACGATTCCTCCCCTTACCGGCACCTACCTGATGGTACTAGCAGAGATGCAGTAAGAGAGAAGAAACCTGTGCCCTCCTGGTAGGGCGTAACGGGTCATCGATTCCGGAAACAGAGAGGTGGCTGACCGTGGAGCGAGTTCTGGCCGCGGAGGGATCCGTGGTTGCTACTCTGTCCATACCTGTCGGCTGTTGGAGCTGAACTAAATACACAACAATAACATCAGTCGATTGCAGCCTGCTCTAGAACCTTTAAAAGATATAGAGGCTCAAGACAAGGGACTCTGGAAACCTGAGCTGCAAACCGGAATAGGGTCGAGGTATCGTATAAACTCTTTTGCTCTGTGATTGCTACAGGCGATCCCCTACTACACTGGTATGTGTTCTTTTTATTTGATGGGACTGTTCTTTTGGTCTTTTTGATGTAACTGAGAGACGCTACCCTGATTCTCTTGTACTATTTGTCAAAAATCTCCCTACTAAGGAGAGGGGAGAGGAAAGGGAAAGGAGAAGGAAAAATCTGTGAAAAGCAAGCAAGAAAGATAGGACAAGGAAGGGACTGTTTGTCTAACATCAATAACTACCCTGCATAAGGGCCATTCGCTACTTCTTGTAAATTCAGAGACAGTTGGAATATAGATATATGTTACTGCTACAAAAAGGAAAAGTTGGGATAAAACAGTTGTTTGACATGCTAAATGTATATTTAATCAATGTTATGTTTATGGGTTGTATATTAATATCAGTAACTATCTAACCTAGTGTTCACTGCTATAAGTCAGGTTTACCCCAGGATTAGTATTTATTGAGCAGGCTCCTCTTGCACTGTTTAAGCACTGATACAGGTTGTTCACTATTTTTTTTTGTTTTTTTTTCTTTTGTATATAAATCTCCCAAATTCACGGGGGGACATATTTCAAACATAACTGTAAACAGTTTAAGGGTTTTTTGCTGTTTCTCTTCTGTCTGAAACACCCAATCTAGGTAAGCACAACAGTTATAGGATTTTCTTATACCCTGAAACAAATACTTGAGTTTTTTTTTTTTCACAACTGATAGAGGTGATTAACACGTCCACAATATATATTATTATCAGATAAGGTTTTTTTTGTCTTTTCACCATTTGTTTTTGTTTGTCTATTTTTGCACATCTACTGATTTCGCATGTCTTTAGATAGATATTTTTCACAACAACTTTCTAAAATTCCTGCCAAAGCTAAAGAAAAAAAAATTATAAGGGGGCTAATATAAGTGCGGATTCCAGTGAAATATTGAATATATCAAACGATAATCAGCCATTATTAGTACAAATTAATAATCTTTTTTTACCACAATTTGAAATAATCAAAAAAGAGTTAAGTGGAATCTCTAGTGAACTCAATACTCTAAATCAGGAAGTTAAACAATTTGCCACTAGGATGACGGAAGCAGAGGATAGAATAGCTTCTTTAGAGGATATGGTTAACCAACAAGAAAATACCCTCTCTAAGCAACAGTCCATGATCCATAGCATGGAAGCTCGCCTGGAGGATCAAGAAGATCGCTCCAGGCGTAATAACATAAGAATTGTAGGTATCCCCGAATCAGCTGAATTTGATAACTTGATTGAATTTACCTCCCAAACACTACCCCAGGCTTTAGGGTTTCCCCCGCAAGCTCTACCCTTGTCCGTGGAAAGGGCACATAGGATAGGACCAAAAAGAATTGGTGTTAATGGCCTAGATAGAAATAGGACATGTATATTTAAATTACTTAAGTATCAGGATAAAGTTGAGATATTGAGGCTTTACAGGAAATTTGATACTTTTACCATGAATGATAAAAAAATCATGCTATTTCAAGATTTCTCTAACGAAACAGTTCAAAAAAGGAAAACTATGTCCCCTATCTGCACGGCTATGATAAATAAGGGTCTAAAAGCTCGTTTAATTTACCCCGCCAAAATTATAGTAGACGACAATGGTAATAAGATTACGTTTAGTGAACCTGCTAAAGCGAGAGAATACAGTGATTCCAAATAATAATCATGGGAGATAGGTTCTCTCACATTAGAGTATTTAATTTTCAGGAATGGGTATGAGTGCTGTGAATGTGAAGTTTTGGATTTTAATTTTTTATTATTGGGCTTGGGTTTCCCCTTTTTTTTTTTTTTTTTTTTTTTTCTTCTTCTCTCCTCTCTCAGGGCTTTATCTTTGGGGAAAATGTTGATAAAGTGGGCGGAAATATCTTCTGAAGGTGATTATGTATACGGATCTTGTCATTATATTGGTATTTGTTGGGGTCCATGTATAGATTAGGGACTACAGTATTATGCTGTTGGATAAAAACTGGAGTAGCAGAAATTAGATCTGGTAATAGGAAATATGAGGAAAGACAGAGATAGGTGGAATCTTGTATATTAGTGTATCATGATTGAAGAATTAGGGAACCTTAAGATTTTATCTTGGAATGTGGGGGGTATCACTAATCCAATAAAACGCAAGATGATAATTAAAAAACTAGGTGCGCTGGAACCAAGTGTAGCATTTATACAGGAAACTTATTTAAAAGATATAGAAATCCCCAAACTGAAGTGCAACTGGATAGGAGAGGTTTTTGCCACTCCATGTAGAGGCAGAAAATTAGGGGTGGCAATATTGTTTAATAAAAATCTATCATATCAGATTATACAGATGGAAGTAGATCAGGGGGCTAGGTATATCCTGTTACAAGTACGGATAGAAGGGAGAAGATTTGTCTTTTGCAACATTTATGCGCCGAATAATTTTTCTAAAGATTTTAAGGAAAAGTTAAAGAGCAAGCTACTGCCATTTATATCAGATAACCTCGTGATAGGTGGTGATTTTAATCTCTCGTTTTGCCCTGATCTAGATAGATTTTCAAAAAAAAACATAGCAGTATATAACAGTCAAGCTAAATATATGAGAAAATTTTGCCACCAGTTGAAATTAACTGATGTATGGAGACTCCAAAATCCAGATTTGCGTGTATTTACCTGCGAATCTAAAAAGTACAGAACATTTTCGAGAATAGATTATTTACTAGTTTCAGAGACCCTATCTTTACAGAAGGTCAAGGCCTCAATAGGCGATATAGCGATCTCCGACCATGCGATTGTGTCACTATCGTTTCAATCCTTAGAGAATCAGGCGAATAGAAATCTAACCATTATATTCCCACGATATATGCATAAGAATATCAGATTTAATCTCTGGTTAAAACAGAAATGGAAAGATTATTGCACTTTCAATATAGCATATTTTCAGAAAATTGAGACGTTCTGGGAAGCCTCTAAGACGTATTTAAGGGGAGAAATTAAGGCTTATATGTGTAAAAGAAATCGCAAAGATAAAAGGAGAGAAATCCAACTCGCTAAACAGGTCAAGAATAGTTATCAGAAATATATTAGAGAGCCAAATTCTGCGTTGTGGAAAAAATATCTTAGTGCTAGACATGAACGAGATGTTTTCTTTAGACAAAAATCCTTAGAAGAGGAGAGAAAACTAAATCTGCGATACAAGGGACATTTTGGTTATTCCGCAAAATTTTTAGCTAAATTAGTCAAAGGGAGAAAGAAAAAAAATTACATTTTAGCAATTAGGGATCAGGATAACAGACATACAGAAATATCTGATATCAATAAAACGTTGTTTGTGTATTATCAAAAACTATACACGCAGAATACTAATCATACGCAGAACCAGGATAAATTTTGGTCTCAAATAAAAATTCCGAGAGTTTCACAAGATCTAGTGGAAAAGCTTAATGCCCCTATTTCAGAAAATGAGATAGCAGAAGCAATTGATAAGGCAAAATTGAATAAAGCTGCAGGGCCGGACTGCCTGCCGGCAGAGTATTATAAAATACTTGCAGAAGAAATTAAACCCACTCTAGTAAAATTGTTCAATAATTATTACAGAAACGGGAAGATACCTTCAGGATATTTTGCGGCTGCTAACATTTCCCTGATTCTTAAAAAAGGAAAAGACCCCGAAGATCCAGGGTCTTATAGACCAATCTCCGTACTTAATGCGGACTATAAGATTTTATCCTCTATCCTAGCAGCCAGATTAATGCTATGCCTTAATGAAGTGATACACCCAGACCAATCAGGGTTTATGGCTTTTAGAAATGTTTCTAAAAATATACGGAAACTGACAACCTTAATAGATTATATTTGGAATATTCGCCAAAACTCAGATAGACATTTCTTATATGATTGTGCACTCTTAACCCTCGACGCGGTAAAGGCGTTTGACTCTATAGAATGGGAATATCTATTTGAGACTCTCGGAAAATTTGGGTTTAAAAATGAGTTTGTTCGGTTCATCCGTAACATATATCAATGTCCTATATCTTATCTTCTAATTAATAATAATCTCACCTCAGGGATAAAACTGAAAAAAGGTACTAGACAAGGGTGTCCCTTATCTCCTTTATTGTTTAATCTTGCATTAGAACCTCTCGCTATAAGGCTACGGAATTTATTAGAAGGTATTTCCATTGGGCAGACTGTGCTTAAAACTTTACTATATGCAGATGACTTACTAATCTTCCTTCATAACACACCTAGGGCTATCCCAACGGTTATAGATTGTCTAAATCTTTTTAGTTCATTCTCCGGGTATAAAGTGAATTATAGTAAAAGTGAAATAATGTGGCTATATAAAACAAGGAATGCTTTAGATAGTCTGGAATTTAAAGAGGTGGATGCTCTTAAATATTTGGGAATTTATCTTCACAGAAATCCGGCAAAATGGTACGATCTGAATTTCGTCCCGTTATTTCAAAAAATCTACGCGGACTTGAAACTTTGGGCTGCCTTCCCTTTATCTCTGACTGCGAGAGTGAACCTTATTAAGACTATAATCTTTCCCCGGCTTCTCTTTCTTCTTCAAAACCTTCCCTTGAAACTTTATAAAGGAGATATACGTAAGTTAAATTCGAGTTTTTCACAATTTATATGGCATAATAAGAAAAAAGCACGAATTGCAATAGAAAAACTGATGCAACCTCGTAAAGAAGCCGGGTTAGCTCTACCTAATATAGCGCTCTATAATCTTGCAGCCTTGGGCAAAATTGCGCTTGATTGGCTCATAGAAACAAGCTGGTTTGCAACATTAGAACTGGAAAATACTTTGGTCTTCCCCTTTTCCCTCAAAGCTTTATTACATATTCATCCTAAAGAAACTCCGCATGAGGTCAAAAGTTTAATATCAATAAACAATGTAGTTCTAGCCTGGCAAAAAATATGCTCTCTTATGGGTATTGATTACACCTTTTCAGATTATTTACCTTTAATAGGCAACCCCGAATTTCCTCCAGGAAACAACCAGCAGGTTTTTAAAGATTGGTTCAATAAAGATCTTAAGCTAGTTTCGCAACTTTTTATGGAAGATCGACAAATAATCCCTTTTGATATTTTGAAAGCTCGATTTGACCTATCAAGTAATAATCTCTATCCCTATTTGCAAGTGCATAATTATATATCCTCTAGGAGATGGAATCGTGGTGAGACAGTCGCATGGACGGAGTTTAAAGCAATTTTGATCGTTGCTCATGTTAGGCCCCCCTCTATTTCATTATTATATAGTATCATGCTTGCCAAACAAAGTGATTCTCTAATGGAGAAATTATGTGCAAAATGGATAGCTAAGATTCCAAATATAAATCAAGCTACATTGAAAGAGAGTTGTGAATCTTTAAGCAAATGCCGTATTCCAACTAGCTGGAGAGAAGGCCATGTCAAATTACTTAATAACTATTATTGCACACCTTGGAAAATGGCTAAAATGTTTATAGGTCAAGACTTCTTCTGCCCGCGATGCGTCTATATGAACGCGGATATTTTACATATGTTCTGGCATTGCCCTAGAGTTCAACAATTTTGGAAGAAAGTGATCTTTTGGATTAATAAAACGTACTCAACAAACATACAATTCAAAGTTGAGGATATATTTTTGCTAGTTTGATCTAGCCAAAAGACAGTCCCGTCAAGTAAAATTATAAATACAATTATTATACTTGTGAGACAACTTATATTAAGTAACTGGAAAGCCAAAAAGATGCCAGGGTTTTCATTTTTTATTAGAGAAATCCAGCTACAAATTATTTTTGAATCTTTCCATCTTTGGGACGCAAGCGAAAAAGAATGCAAAAGATTTCTACTGGGATGGTTACCGGTAGTTAAAATGTATCCTGAAGATGTGCAAAAGGCAATTCTATCCCCTTTCTTAAGTACTGATTGTTTTTCTGATTTGGTATTGCTGGGAGATTTTCCTGCAGAGTGGGTTATGAATTATAGATAGAACTAGTGGTGGGATGAAGAGGTCAGAGTAGGAACCAGAGTCGGTAGACAGTTGACACGTCAGGAGATCTACAGTGGAAGGAAGAGGGGCAGATTAAAGTCTCAACTCGTGAGAGATATAAGTTCCTTTTTTTTTTTTTTTTTTTTTTTTTTTTGTATGAGTGTGTAGTGTGTTTTCAAGTCTATGTTAAAATGAACTGTCAGGGATAGAAGAACCGTTTATTTTTACATGATACATATACGCAAAAGAAGCAAAAGAGGCTTACTTTTTATTTTTTGTTATTTTGACATCTTTATATATTGTGAATGGTGCAATTCAATTGCTGTATTTTGTTTAAGGCATATTTTGCACCCTGCGTGGTGCAGTTTCATATCCAAACGTATTGTATTTTGTTTGTTTTCTCGCTTACTGGCACAAATAAAAAAGAATAAATAAAAAAAAAAAATGATATAGAAAATTTATTATTTTTGTATGCATTAAAAACTGATACCAGGGCTGGATAGTCCCAATCTTCCCCATACAATCTTATAAATTTCAAGCAATAATCTCTTATTTGAATGTATGCATAATAATGTTCATTTTTGCACTGAAATTGTTCTTGGACTTTCCTAAAGTCTATAACCTTTGGGATATCCTGTTCCCTATTCATCAGTTGTGTCACATTTACTAAACCATGCTCCTCCCATTTGGCACCAACATTTGTTAGAAATCCCAATTGAAAATCTTGATTTCCCTAAATTGCAAGGTACTTTGAAACTGCAGACTTCAAATTCAGTTTGTTACAAATTTTATGCCATGCTATTATTGAGTCTTTTAATAAGTTTACTCTTTTAATATATAGGGGAAGTTTATTAATTTCCAGGTGGAGTATATTTTTCAAATAAAGAGGTTTAACTAACTGAGTTTCTATCCCTGGTACAGAGAAATGTCCTATGTCTAGAAGCCAGTCTATAGCAATTTTCCCTACTGCCACTAAGTTATATAGCCCTAAATCTGGTAGGGCCATTCCCATCAGTTTTTTTGGAAGTGCTAATTTTCCATGATTTAATCTTGCTTTCTTTTTACCCCACAAGTATGTTTTAATAGAAGAGTTTATTTTCTTCTTTTCTATATTTTTCAATAGTAAGGGAATATTTTGGAAAATATAGAGTAACAGAGGTAATGCTATCATTTTCAATAAATTTATTTTACCATATAAGGATAGGCGGAGAGTTTCCCAATTCTTAAGAGTATCTGAAAATTTCCTAACTGCTTCTTTTATATTTAATGTGTATATTTCTTCTGGATCTGCCGAGCGAGTGTTTTATTTCTTTAAAAGTTTGAAAATCTGAGTTTTTATTCTTATGCAACCATAGTACTTCTGATTTATTCTGATTAATTTTATAACCAGAAAATGATCCAAACTGTTCTACTATTTGCCAAATTAAATTGAAGTTTCTTGAAGATTGACTAGTAAAAATTAGTAGGTCATCTGCATAGGCTGCTATTTTAATTTCTTTATCTTGAATACTTATTCCTGGTATCCTTAATCTGAGTATCTTAAGCAATGGTTCTAAAACTAGGTTAAAAATTAAAGGGGATAAGGGACAGCCTTGTCGAGTCCCTCTCAAAAGTGGGAAGACTGTTGTTTTACATTTATTTATAATTAAAGCAGCTTGGGACTTTTTGTATAATAATTCAATCATATTATAGCAATTTCCTACAAATCCAAATTTAGTTAGTGTTGTAAATATGTGGTCCCATGCTATGGAGTCAAACGCCTTATGTGCGACTAGCGCTATTACAGATAAATCTACCTCCCTGGTTTCCTTATTATATTTCTTATTATACCAAATGTCTGCTATTGTTAAATACAGTTTTCTCAAATTAAAGGGACATTATGCACTCATTTTTTCTTTGCATAAATGTTTTGTAGATGATCTATTTATATAGCCCATAAAGTTTTTTTTTACAAAAAATGTATAGTTTTGCTTATTTTTAAATAACATTGCTCTGATTTCAGACTCCTAACCAAGCCCCAAAGTTTTATGTGAATACTGTCAGCTACCTTCTCCAGCTTGCTCCTGTTTGTGTAAAGGGTCTTTTCATATGCAAAAGAAGGGGGAGGGGGGGAGTGTCTTATTTGCCACTTGCAGTGGGCTTTCCAGCTACCTTTTCAACAGAATTAAACTGGAAGCTTCTGAGTAAGTTTTTAAACAGTTTTATACTGGATTTTTATATCAGTATCTGTGCATCTTATTCTTTATAGTAGTGTCTATTACATGCAGTTATATGAAAATGAGTGTATACTGTCCCTTTAATGTTAGATGATCGCCCTTTCATAAAGCCTGTTTGGTCCTGATGGACTATCCCCTCTAATATTGACTGTAATCTTTTGGCTATAATGCTTGTAATTATTTTAGAGTCAACATTTAACAATGAAATTGGTCTATATGATTCTAATAATTGTGGGTCTTTCCCCGGTTTTGGTATAATAATTATTGTAGATTCATTAAAGTCCAAAATTTATTAAGGAGAAGTGTTATTGTGGGTGTAATTTCATCTATTAATATTTTATAAAACTCTGAGGGGAGTCCATCAGGGCTGGCGGCCTTGTTATTAGCTAGTCTTCTGATTGTTTGTGATACTTCCTCTTCTAAGATATTTTCATTAAGTTTATTTAACTGCGCTGTATCAATTTTTGGGAGCTCAACTGTTTTCCAAAATTGTTTATTTCTCTCTTCATCTATGGTAGATGGTAAGTACAGTTTAGCAAAATATTCGTAGAATGTTTCTTGAATCTCTTTAAGATTAGTTATCTCCTTGTCCCCAACTTTTAATTTAGAGATAAATATGTTTTTTTTTTATTATTAACTGTAAAATTTAGAGCATCTTTTCATGTTTTCTTTAACTTCATTTTGAGTAAGGAAGTTATCTCTGTTCTGTTTTGCCAAGACATATTTTTCCCAGTTTACCTTAGTTCTACTGCCCAGAAATCTTGAGTATGCGTTAATTAAGGTTTTATTTATTTGCTGTTTCCTACAATTTAATTTCCTCTTCATGTTGATTACAAAAGAGGTGATCTCTCCCCGAAGCAAGCCTTAGAAGTGTTCCAGTAGATACTAGTTTTATTGCGATAATTATTATTAAATCTATCATATTCTATCGATTTCTCTTTTAAGAAATTTGTAAATTTAGGGTTATTTAATAAATATTTCAGAAAGAAAAATGATCCTGATTGCTTTACTGGGAATGCATTGAGGATAATACTAATGGGAACATGGTCAGATAAGGTAATTTGATCAATCCTGGCATCTTGGATCAAATTAATCAAGCTTTCTGATACAAGGAAAAGGTCTATTCTTGAAAGAGAATGGATTGACTTAGAGATACATGTAAATTCCCTACCATCTGGGTTCATTATTCTCCATATATCTTGTATATTTAAATCTTTTTTCAAATTTTTGAGTATTATCCTTTCTCTTTTCCTTTTAGCCCATATCCTCCCTTTGATTCTCATTCTCTTAGTATTTTGTTCCCCTATTTCTTTCCACCTATCTAACAGTATATTCGGTGTGAGATTAAAATCTCCTCCGATTATCATTAGTTTATCTGCATATATAATCAATTGATCCCTTATCTTCTTCCAAAATCCTGGGCCTTCACTATTAGGGCCATATAAGTTACAAAGAATATATTCCTTATCTTTAATTCTTACTGATAAGAGGATAAATCTCTCATCCTGGTCTAAAATTATATTGTTAATAGTGTATTCTACTGTCTTACTGAATAGAATTGCTACTCCCTTTTTCCTTTGACAACATGGAGTAAAAATTACTTATTTTATCCAACCTCCCTTTAATTTTGCTGCTTCCTCGCTTTTTAAATGTGTCTCTTGAAGAAAAATTATCTGAGCACCTAGTTTCCTTGCATGTTTTAATATAGCTTTCCTTTTAATAGGGGATGTAATTCCACCTATGTTCCATGATATAATTTTAAGAGACATTTTATTCTATTTGCATACAACATAAACAGTAAGACTAATTTTAGTTCCTTTAATCCCTCTATCCACTTGCCACCTATGGTGGGGGTGTGAGCAAGCCCAGGTACTTCTAATCGAAAAGCTTCCAGGCAAATAATATAAAAACATCCTAACATAAAAGACAGGGGGCTGGGCCCAAGGTTTAATTGAGCTCCCATGGGGTTCCTCCCAACTATTTTCCCTCTTCTCCTTGTGTTTTACCTCCAACCTGATTATTCTCTAGAAAAAAATTTACTTCTGCTTCCTCTGTAAATAATTTGTTACCTTCTTTAGTTTGTATATTTATTTTTGCTGGCTATAATAGTCTGGCTTTCCAACCTGCTTGTATAGGTTTCGTACACAGTGGTGCCATAGTCCGTCTTTTATTAGAGGTTTCAATCGAGTAGTCATTAAATAATAATAATTTTTTCCCCTTGTATATTAATTTGTTGTTTAATTTTCTATATGCGTTAAACATCTTGATTTTATCCTGAAAGTTTAAGACTTTCATGATAACTGCTCTATTAATATTTTCTCCATTTACTGCCTACTTTACTGGGCCTATTCTATGAATTCTCTCCACCATGATTGTGGGTTCTGCCTTATCAATTTTCAATAATTGTAAAAGTTCACCCTCCGCAAACTCTTTAAGCTCCCTCTCTGTAATTCCCTCTGTTAAGCCTATTAGCCTAATATTATTCCGTCTAGTGCGGTTTTCAAGATCTTCCAGTTTCACTTTTATTGCTTCTAACTGATCTGACATATTTTGGATCAATTGATCCCTTTGTATCTCCTTATCTTCAATATCTGATAGCCTCTGTTCCACGTGCGTGATCCTAGATGCAAAATATTTAACTTCATTGGAAAGTTCACTTATACTACTTTGTATTAAATCAAATTTTGGGGAAAAAAGTGTGTTTAATTGTCTAACTAATTCTTCATTATTCGTGCTCTGTGCAATATTTTCATCCAGACCTTCAAGGGCCTCTAAAGTGGATTTATTACTTTTCTTATCGTGATTTTTGTTTCTAGAGGACATAGTGGGTGATTTAAACTTATTTTTAGATATATATTTATCCATATATGTGTGTGTATATATATATATATATATAGAGAGAGAGAGAGAGAGAGAGAGAGAGAGAAAATAACTAATTGTGTAGTTCATTAACAAATCTAGACAGGCCAGTAGGCCTGTTTTTCCCACAGAAAACCTCTGGAATACACTGTTTCCAATGCAGCAAGGAATTCTGGGTAATATATGCAAATTTGGTTCACAATGACACACCTTTTTACTTCATGTCTGCTTTTCAGCAGATTCCCTTTACGCCAAAGCATTGCTGTTCACACAGCTTATAAGCTTAGCTAGGGTTAAAGCAGTGATTCATAACTATCCCAGGACAGACTGTTTCGTAGTTTTTGCCACTCATCAGCTGGGAGAAAGTTTGAATCACTGCTGAGTGAAGTTGTTTCCGGGCAAAACACAACAACATGACAGTGTATTCCAGAGGTTTTCTGTGGGAAAAACAGGCCTACTGGCCTGTCTAGATTTGTTAATGAACTACACAATGAGTTATTTTCTCTATATTTTGTGCGTAGTGGAGGATTTTAAACTCACCTTTTACCTCCCCCTAATTTAAAATGTTGTTGTATATATATATATATATATATATACACATATACATGTATATGTGTATCTTATGTATTAAATAAGTATTTAAATATTTATTTACAAGGGCGTGTTCCGCCCTGTGCTTAGATTAAATGTGTTCTTAAACCTAGTGATCTATATGTGAGAGACAAAAAAAAAAAATTAGGATGTGTAGTTTAGTAGTATCTAATTGCTATTATCTGGTTGTTCTACTTACACCTTCTATGGGCGTTTAAACCCTGTATAGAATTTTAGATGGGTATATAGGAGCAGCTTGAAACAAAAAGAAAAATATGCAGGCACTAATTGCTATGGTGTCTTAGCAGATAATTCTTCACATTAGAACTGATTTACCCTTTACAGGTTTAGTAATATCTCAGCGCTGACTTATGTATTCGACTCTATCCCTATATATTACCACATACTAAGCAGCTCTATAACTTGCTGCCTATCTCTAGTTATTCCATTCAGGCTTTCTATAGATATTCATGCCACTAAAAAGAGAAAAAAAGGACAGAGACTGGCAAAGAGGGGGACAATGAGCACTGTCAGCAGAAAATGTTTCAGCCTATAAATCTTCACCTTAACAAATATTTTCCAGCCTCTAAACAGCTCTGTATCTAGTTGCCATTAACTGTTTATCCCAATCAGACCTTCTGTGGGTAATTAAACCTTATAAAAAGTTTTAGATAGCTAAGAAGAAGCATGGGGAATCAAAAAAAATATTACTCCCCTCTAAGTAGCTCTATATCTTGCTGCCATTATCTGGTTATTCAAATCAAACTTCCTATAAATCTATAGTCCTAATATATAAATTTAAATACATATGGGGAAAACAGAAAAAAACTAAGAGAAGAGCATTCAAAACTAGCATAAAAAATACATCAGCAGATATTTCATCTCATTAACAGACATTTTCCAAATTCTAAGCAGCTCAATATCAAGTTACTGTTGGTTATTCTACTCAGGCCCTCTGTTGATGTTTAAATCCTACATATAGTTGAAAATAAATATAGGCAATCAGAGAAAAATAAAAAAAGAAATGTTCTTGAACTGACTGCTATGATATTTAGGTAGATAGTTCTTTGCATTAAATGTGGTATTCACTATATAGGTGATTTTTCTATTATAAGCTCTTCCAGACGCCCTTCTCAGCGTATTAAAGTCATGGAGTTTATTATTCCTTTATTAAAACAGGCTGTTCCTTTGACTTAAAAAGAAAATATATATATATATTTTCTTTATTTTCTTGTCTTGGAACCAGTTTCAAAATACTCCACTTATGTTCCTATTATATTCTTATATGAAGTTTTAACAAACTTGTGTCTGTCCAGTTATAGGCTCAGTATATCTTAATCCATCTCCTTTCTGGGTCCTATTTACACCCAAAAGTTATTTTCCACTTGTATCCTCCCAATTAATGATATATCTATGCAGATGCTAGACCAGAAAAGGGCATAAACCCCATCAAAAAAGAAAAAAAAAGATTTTTCTCTTCTTCTATTCCTTCGCCTTTCCCCCTTTCCTTTCCTTTTATGTGAGTATACCATGGGTTCTGGGCCCTACTAATAGCAGGCTATCCTTATTTCTTTTCAGAAGATTGCACCCATCCCATTTGTGTTTTACTGCGTTCTTAGGTACTTCTCTCCCTCTCGTCTTGTGTTTAGAAATTTTTATAGCAGTCAAAAAATAACCATGTATGCGTATGAGAGCTAAGAGAGGTGTTTATTTTATATGATTCCCAAGAGTATGCTGTGATTGGCTTTAAAAAAAAAGTCAGTTATTTTGGTTACCAGAAAGGGGTATTAGTTGTCTATTTTCCCCTTAGCGATATATTGTAAGTCCTGGGCCCTACCTATAGCAGGAAATCCCTTCTTTTCTATCCTAAGGATTATATACCCAGGTCTCCCAATTTCCTTATCAGTTCCAGCTTGAGTAATTAATCCTCCCTCGTCCCCCGTCGGTACCTATTGCCCACTTTTTATATTACACAGTTCAGTAAAGCAAGGTACTTATCTTATCTTCTTTTGCGTAGCCAGGTTTGGCCAAATTCCAAGTCTGTTCCTTCCAGAAACCTTGCAACAGTGTCCCTGCACTGCTGATCCGTATACCTCTTTGACTTGACGGCGTCTTCCCACTACCTCCAACTGGAACCGGCCAGTTGATCGTTAATCTGGGGCAGCTGTGTGTGTCAGATTGGCTCACTATGACCAAGTGTTGGTCCGACGTTCTCTACCCTCGATATCCTGGAGGTTAGCTTTAGGTAGGTGCGGTGGTTATGATGGCGTGTGCGATGTTACCACTATACGCCCTCCCGCACCTATCTTGCTTCCGAATTTGGGGTTGTATCTCAGCGTGAGTCTAGGCCCGCCTAGAGAAGCAGCTTCTGAAGCTTGGTTGCGTAGCCGATGTTTTTTCGCGCAGATGTGTCTCAGCCTGCCTGTTCACGTGACCACATCCGCCGGAAGTCCACTTTTGTTTTCTTTTTATGTATACTTCTAAGTCAGTGGGACTTTATGAATATGTATGTAACCTTGCTGTTCTTTTTTTATGCATGTCTTCAAAAAAAACTATTTTATAAATAAAATATAATATACAATATACTTAGCATGACATACCATCTGTGAGCCATACAATGAACATAAGGGGCCACTTTTGGACCCTGTATAAAATACATAAAAGGTAGAAGGCTCCTTGACATATAGGAAACCACTCATGGATCTCACCTGACAAACCTCATTTTTATAATAGAATATTTGAACAAATAAAGTAAACACGATAATTCACAAGATATAATGATGACCATATATCAATATATAAATAGGGCTCAGTCTGCAATAGAACTATAGAAAAACTTTATATTACTTGACACCTGGAGGAGCTGCACATAAGTTAATAAGTAAATCTGGATAGGGTGTAAATGCTGGCAAGTAGAGGAGAGTTGTAGGCGATGCATAAAGGACCAAACCAGGTATGGGTTGAGAATTTATGGGAGAAGGGAGACTCATCTTTTATCAGCAGGGAAAAAAAAAATTTGGTCCCCTACATAAAATCTATGATTATATCGCAGCAGTTTATCAGCTATATGTACAACAGTAACAACATTCCTAAAATATTTAAGAGGAGAGATGGATAGCCTATATGGATATATGTTTGATTTTACTGGGGCACAGGGCAATATCTGAGTTCTAATAAAGAGCTCTGTATATATAAAAAGTAGACGTCCCGCAACCTCGGCCACTGGCGGCGAGGCGTCTGTTTAAAATGATCACCCAAAGCCCTTGAGGTGTAAATAGAGCTGAAAGGCTAACATTTGTTCTTGGGGTATAGATGTAAAGATGGCTGCATAGGTTTGTTGTTACCAGCAGTAAAGGAGTATATAAGTTGAGCGATATTAAGTAAATGAACATACCCCAGGGGATATTAGTAACTCATTAAAAATTTATGACAAAAGGGGTTTCTTCATGGATTGGGTATTAAGGGGTGAACCATGAGTTTCTTAGATGGTTATTTGTATATTGCATAAAGGAACTTTTCTAGCTTGATACTGTATCAGTGACATCCACGGAATATACAACAGTGGTTCTATGATGTAATTAATACCAAGCACTTTTCAAAACTAAAACTAGAACAGTGACATTCCCATAGCACATAATACAATGATTCTAGCGGTTATTTGTATTTAGTGAGATCTAGCTATAGTCTTTAGCTTAACAGCCTTAAGGGAACAGTATTAATAGTTATAACCAAATAGATCAGCCTATAACATTGCTATTTCACTTAGCCTGTCTCACACAATAATCATACCTATAAGTATATCTGAAGGGAGAAGAAATAAAAATAAAGACAAAACAAAAATGCTTGCAATTTTCAGCTACGAAAGTTAATAGGGAATAATACAACCCACCGTCACACACTAAAGTTACGTAGGGGTACTCTTAGCAAAGTTCCATTGAAAACCATAGGGGCTCTGTGAATTATACTGCCCAGCTACCCAATTCTCATAGGCAACAATGGACAGCAGTTTCCCAGAGTGTTGAATGCGTAACCTAGCTCCCATTGAAGATGCGATGGATCTGAAATAAGAGAAACTCCTGGAAGTAAGTTCGTTGTGAAAGTTACTATTTGTGACTGCGTTTCTCCTTGGCTTTGGGAGGAAATTTCAGCAAGAGTTCCCCTGAGTGAAGATTTCTCAGTTGCCTGTTGAGATGTAGAAATTTGTTGAGTCAACGCAGTATCGTTTTCGACGATCCACATGCAAGTAGCTTTGTATTTGCATCTACAGTCTCCCAATCGTCTATTGCAGGTAACATGATAGTGGAATATGTTTCTTCCTCGCAGCTTGTCTGGGTGATTGATAGGCTCTGGGGCCCCACAGCGCCATCATCCTTGCAGTCCGCAACAACGGGCTTAAGTTGCGTAGCTGTTTGAGGAGAACAGGCATCCTTAGAGTGGAGTGCCATGTATAGCGTTTTTTCAAATGCAGCATGGTGATTCTCTAGTAAGTAGCTCAGCTCCCGCAAGATGTTGATAGTGCAGTCCATGCTAGACTCCAATAGGGGACAGCAGGCGAGCCCACCTGATGTAATGAAGAAGAATTCAGCACTGGTTGCTGTCTAACGACAAGGCCAGAGGATGCCCTGCCGGGGGGTTTGAGAAAGACCTAAACCTCCCGTATTGCTCCGGGCACTGATACCAGCAGCTATTTCAATAAAGTTAGGCTCATCAGATGCAGGTTCAGTATAAGATCGTAGATCCAGGTATATAACACTAGGATGAGTCAACTAGGGCATAATATCATGTAGAAAAATTAGAAATGCTGGAGCAGTACGCAGTTGTGCGACTCGACATGGCCGCTGCCCGGAAGTTCCCCCCCCCCAGTTGGTAATTCTTAATAGAAATTGTTGCAGTATGTAATTTTCGTCATTTTAAAATGATATTTTTTATTTTTATGTAATTTGTGCAGTGTCTATTACTTCCTGTCACAGCCCTACAAGATAGCTGGTGTCTCTAGAGGAAAGCGATGTAGCAGCTTTTCTTTTCAAGTGTTGCTAGGAGACATTTAATCTAGCAACAATCAGTTTATTACCCATGTTCAGTAGAGTACAATTGCTGCAAAAATTATGTGACAATGGAACATAAGTTTTGAAATGTCTACTTACTTAGTTGTAGGCAGTGGCTACACTGAGATTTCTAAATGCTCATTAAGGGCCAGATTACAAGTGGCATGCTATTTAGCTGCATAAGTAGACTTTTAATGTGCGCAGGTTAGCGTATTTCATATTACAAGTTAAAAGTAAAATGTTTACTTCATGACTTCAGATATCATGGCCACGTTAACTTCTTCTCCCCATAGGCTTCAATGGAGACCGCAAACTGGAAAAAAAATGTAACACTCACCGCTCATGTGCTACCCCAACAGATGTTAAACCTTCAGCACTTTTATATGTTTATACATGTGTATATATGTATGTATATACATATATATACATATAAACATCAATACACATGTATACACATATATACAGTTTGAAGTATGTGTAATAACATGTAGCCAGGTAGCCTCAACCCATGCAGTCTGGATGAGAGATTGGAAATTCTATTTTGATATATTAGAATTTTATTCTTGAGCTTAGCTTGGCTAAATTTTATAGAGTTAGGACCAGTCTTATGTGGGACACCTTGTAACTGGTGACTGTCTGAGCAGAATATGGCCATATTGTGTGACTAAGATCCCATCTTTATTTAAAAAAAAAAAAAAAATTATGAAATATTAAAAAGGCAATTTTTGCAGCATTAAGGAAAAATGGAAAAAAGTTAAAATATGTGAAATAATTTGTGGTCTCATGTGTCTTGAGGTGCGCCAATACCTGCTCTTATTATTATATTCATTTTGGTCACTTTGGCAGCACTCCACAATATGTGCATTTAAAAACATATGCTTTTATTAGATGTGCTTAACCATTATTTCTTACTGATTTATCACTGGGGAAACTGACCAAAGCCCTTTTGGTTTAAAGCACTCCACCCAGTTCAGGTGTGTTCCAGACACAGATATTTAACTGTGTGTATATAAAGCCAGGAAACCTCATCCCATGCAGTCTGGATGAGAGGTATAGTATTGTAATGTTGGAATGTTATTTTGGTATATTAGAATTGTATTGGCTAATTTCATTGTGTTAAGAGGTGTTGAGAAGGCAATTTTTTGCAGCATTGGGAAACAAGTTTGAAGTATGTGTAATAACATGTAGCCAGGTAGCCTCATCCCATGCAGTCTGGATGAGAGATTGGAAATTCTATTTTGATATATTAGAATTGTATTCTTGAGCTTAGCTTGGCTAAATTTTATAGAGTTAGGACCAGTCTTATGTGGACACCTTGTAAGTGGTGACTGGCTGAGCAGAATATGGACATATTGTGTGACTAAGATCCCATCTTTATTTAAAAAAAATTAAAATATTATGAAATATTAAAAAGGCAATTTTTGCAGCATTAATGAAAAAATGGAAAAAAGTTAAAATATGTGAAATAATTTGTGGTCTCATGTGTCTTGAGGTGCGCCAATACCTGCTCTTATTATTATATTCATTTTGGTCACTTTGGCAGCACTCCACAATATGTGCATTTAAAAACATATGCTTTTATTAGATGTGCTTAACCATTATTTCTTACTGATTTATCACTGGGGAAACTGGCCAAAGCCCTTTTGGTTTAAAGCACTCCACCCAGTTCAGGTGTGTTCCAGAAACAGATATTTAACTGTGTGTATATAAAGCCAGGAAACCTCATCCCATGCAGTCTGGAAGAGAGGTATAGTATTGTAATGTTGGAATGTTATTTTGGTATATTAGAATTGTATTGGCTAATTTCATAGTGTTAAGAGGTGTTGAGAAGGCAATTTTTTGCAGCATTGGGAAACAAGTTTGAAGTATGTGTAATAACATGTAGCCAGGTAGCCTCATCCCATGCAGTCTGGATGAGAGATTGGAAATTCTATTTTGATATATTAGAATTGTATTCTTGAGCTTAGCTTGGCTAAATTTTATAGAGTTAGGACCAGTCTTATGTGGGACACCTTGTAAGTGGTGACTGGCTGAGCAGAATATGGCCATATTGTGTGACTAAGATCCCATCTTTATTTAAAAAAAAATAAAAAATTATGAAATATTAAAAAGGCAATTTTTGCAGCATTAAGGAAAAAATGGAAAAAAGTTAAAATATGTGAAATAATTTGTGGTCTCATGTGTCTTGAGGTGCGCCAATACCTGCTCTTATTATTATATTCATTTTGGTCACTTTGGCAGCACTCCACAATATGTGCATTTAAAAACATATGCTTTTATTAGATGTGCTTAACCATTATTTCTTACATATTTATATATACACACATATTTAGACAAGTATATATTTATATATACATTATACACCTTTCCATTCAAAAACCTCGTCATATACTATATACCTTTTAACTCTTATAACTTTTTATTTTTCATATTTCTATGAATAATTTTTATTTGATTCTGTATATATGAGTGCAACACTTTATTTTAATTTATTTATGTTGTGTTTGGTGCAACTTTTTATTTAGCCCTAACCCTTTACATGAGTGCTAACCCGATGAGTGCAAATTTACGACGAGTTGTGCGTTAAGGTAAAAAAGCAGCATTAACAGGTCCTAACGCGGCTTTTTTACGCCCGTTGCTATTACGAGTCTTACAGGTATATGTGTACCAAACACTTGTTTGGCCTTACCGCAAACCGACTTACGTAAAGTTCGTAAACCCTTTTTCTATGGGACTTGCATAGCGCCGGTATTACGAGTCTGTCCTGGGAGGCCAAAAAGTGAGCGGTACAGCCTCTACCGACAAGATTCCTAATGCATTTTAAAGTCAGTAGTTATGAGTTTTACACTACAACGCCGTAGCATAAAACTCATAACTAAAGTGCTAAAAAGTACACTAACTCCCATAAACTACCTATTAACCCCTAAACCGAGGCCCTCCCGCATCGCAAACACTATAATAACATTTTTAACCCCTAATCTGCCACTCTGGACATCGCCGCCACTAGAATAAACATATTAACCCCTAAACCACCGCACTCCCGCCTCGCAAACACTAGTTTGCCCCTAACATCGCCACCACCTACATTATACTTATTAACCCCTAATCTTCCGCTCCGGACATCGCCGCAACCTACATTATATTTAATTAAGGTAGAAAAAATCCTATTGGCTGATGCAAGCAGCCAATAGGATTGAGCTTGCATTCTATTGGCTGATTTGAACAGCCAATAGAATGCCAGCTCAATCCTATTGGCTGATTGCATCAGCCAATAGGATTTTTTCTACCTTAATTCCGATTGGCTGATAGAATTCTATCAGCCAATCGGAATCTAAGGGATGCCATCTTGGATGAAGTCACTTAAAGAGATATTCATTCCGAAGAAGATGTCGTTTGAAGAGGATGCTCCGCACCGGATGTATTGAAGATGGAGCCGCTCTGCGTCAGAAGGATGAAGATAGAAGATGCCGTCTGGATGAAGACTTCTGCCCATCTGGAGGACCACTTCTGCTCGTCTGGAGGACCACTTCTGCCTGCTTCGTTGAGGACCTCTTGCCGCTTGGATGAAGACTTCTCCCGGTAAGTGAATCTTCGGGGGTTATTGTTAGGAATTTTTAAGGATGTATTGGGTGGGTTTATTTTTTAGGTTAGGGTTTTGGGCTGCAATAGAGCTAAATGCCCTTTTAAGGGCAATGCCCATCCAAATGCCCTTTTCAGGGCAATGGGGAGCTTAGGTTTTTTTAGTTAGGCTTTTATTTGGGGGGTTGGTTGTGTGGGTGGTGGGTTTTGCTGTTGGGGGGGTTGTGTGTATTTTTTTTTACAGGTAAAAGCTGATTTCTTTGGGGCAATGCCCAGCAAAAGGCTTTTTTAAGGGCTGTTGGTAAATTAGTTTAGGCTATGGTTTTTTTTATTTTGGGAGGGCTTTTTTTATTTTGATAGGGCTCTTAGATTAGGTGTAATTAGTTTAAAGATCTGTAATTTGTTTTTTATTTTCTGTAATTTAGTGGGGGGGGGTTTGTGATTTAGCTAATTTAATTTAATTTATTTAATTGTATTTAATGTAGGGAATTGATTTAATTGTAGTGTAGTGTTAGGTGTTAGTGTAACTTAGGTTAGATTTTATTTTACAGGTAAATTTGTATTTATTTTAGCTAGGTAGTTACTAAATAGTTAATAACTATTTAGTAACTATTCTACCTAGTTAAAATAAATACAAACTTGCCTGTAAAATAAAAATAAACCCTAAGCTAGATACAATGTAACTATTAGTTATATTGTAGCTAGCTTAGGGTTTATTTTATAGGTAAGTATTTAGTTTTAAATAGGAATAATTTAGGTAATGATAGGAATTTTATTTATATTTATTTAAATTATATTTAAGTTAGGAGGTGTTAGGGTTAGACTTAGATTTAGAGGTTAATACATTTAATATAGTGGCGACGACGTTGGGGGCGGCAGATTAGGGGTTAATAAATGTAGGTAGGTTACGTCGACTTTGGGGGAGGGAGATTAGGGGTTAATAAATATAATGTAGGTGTCGGCGATGTTGGGGGCTACAGATTAGGGGTTCATAAGTATAATGTAGGTGGCTGCGATGTCCGGAGCGGCAGATTAGGGGTTAATAAATATAATGTAGGTTTCGGCGATGTCGGGGGCGGCAGATTAGGGGTTAATAAGTGTAAGATTAGGGGTGTTTAGACTCTGGGTTCATGTTAGGGCGTTAGGTGTAAACATAACATGTGTTTCCCCATACTGCGTTACTGAGATTTACGCTGCTTTTTGGCAGAGGTTAGACTTTTTTCTCAGCCAGCTCTCCCCATTGATGTCTATGGGGAAATCGTGCAAGAGCACGTACGACCAGCTCACCGCTCACTTAAGCAGCGATGGTATTGGAGTGCGGTATGGAGCTCAATTTTGCTCTACGCTCACTTCTTGCCTTTTAACGCCGGATTTGTAAAAACCTGTAATACCAGCGCTGTAGGTAAGTGAGCGGTGAGAAAAAAACTGCACGTTAGCACCGCACAGCTCATAACGCAAAACTCGTAATCTAGACGTTAGTTTGCTCTTGTGCGGTCGTGTTTACTTTCAACTTGTAAAATGGGTGCAAGTACACAGGCGTGATATTTTCAAAATTGCACACACTAACATTAGTGTACTTGTAATTCTGTTTATGTTTAATTTTATTTAACACATTTTTTCTACTACAGGAGCATTATTGCATATCACTTTAAGGTCATTCAAATCCATTACAAAACCCAATTTCTTCCATTCCTTTCTTCCTTTCTCCCTTATAATGTAACACATTATCAATTACATTTTATTACTCATCTCTCTTACCTCTCCAGCAGGTAAAATGGATTATTGGGAACAAATTAAAAAGGGAGAAAATGTAGGGTAATTCAGTTTTTTTTGTGTGGAAAAACTCTGGCAAACTTTTGAGCTAAATAATTTAAAATAAATACTATTCCATTCAAAACAACCACACAATAAAGGAACTGTCCAAACAACCAGCGCTGTAGGTAAGTGAGCGGTGAGAAAAAAACTGCACGTTAGCACCGCACAGCTCATAACGCAAAACTCGTAATCTAGGCGTTAGTTTGCTCTTGTGCGGTCGTGTTTACTTTCAACTTGTAAAATGGGTGCAAGTACACAGGCGTGATATTTTCAAAATTGCACACACTAACATTAGTGTGCCACTTGTAATTCTGTTTATGCTTAATTTTATTTAACACATTTTTTCTACTACAGGAGCATTATTGCATATCACGTTAAGGTCATTCAAATCCATTACAAAACCCAATTTCTTCCATTCCTTTCTTCCTTTCTCCGTTATAATGTAACACATTATCAATTACATTTTTTTGTTTTGCAGTTCCTTATCTGATATCTTCTGTTGAGGTCAAGTATGGGCTTTTATATGGCAGGAAAATCAGATCTCCTTATTTTATCACTCTCTGTACACACACATGCCTCTTTATATTATTTCTGTTTGTATACCAAAGCATAATACTTAGGGCCTGATGATCGAAAGCTATGAGCTAAAATAATCCTCTGGCACTGCAAGATCCATAGTGAAGATCTCAAAAAGAAGATTTTGCTATACTTCTCCAAGGGGCTTTCCCTGGATTTCGGTATGTAAGGAAGAAACAAGTCCAGTGCAATTTAGTACTGCATGACATAAGAGTTCTGTTGCATTTAAACGTTGTGCTGTGTATTTTATATTACTTTACATCTCAGATTATGTTTTATTACATTTAAACTTTCTCTTTGTCTTTTGTATTTTATTTGATATACATCAGTGTATTTAGGAATGTGAATTTAGAAATTCTGATTATGCTTTCACAGTTTCTGTGTAACTTTAACAAATTAGGTTCATACGTATATTTATGTTTATCTTTTACAAATTACATTGCACTTGCATTTTTGTAAAATAAACTGAAAAACTGTCAGATTCAGTTTCCCAGACAGCTTCATTACTTTCTATGGCTAAAATGATCAAATATTCTCTAGTTTGGAGAGAAATTAACGTACAGACTTCACAGGGGCTGAACTCACTGAATGTTCTAAGAAAAAGGGTGAAACCTCGAAATCCCTGACAGATGAGAGATGCCTTCCGCAGAAAATAATAAAGCTCTCTGGGATACAAAACTTTGAATGTGAGAGAGAAGGTAACTGGAGAACACCTTGAGCTATTATAAATAAATATTTTAGCATATATTATTTTTCTGTTAGTTAAAATAAGTGTATTATGAATTTTGAGCAAACTTCACCAGCATACAGCTGGTGATGAATCAGTGAGATCAGCTTGTTTAAATTGCTTACATCATTTCACAAGAATTGTAAGAGAGCTCCAGACATACCCTGGGAACTCCCCTGTTCAGCCCAGGGAACTGCCCTGCCCCTCCCACTCTCTGAAACTGTCAGTTTTAGTTTAGAATGGAGCAAATACAAATAGCAATGTAATTTCTAAAAGATACACAGAAATATGTGAAGTATGATCCAAATTTTTTAACGTAACACAGTAACTTTCAAAACATAATCAAAATTTGTAAAATTACTGCTGGATTTAATATAAATGTATTAAAATATAAAAGAGACAGTGCAACGCTTAAATGTAATAATACTGAAAGAACCCAATCTGAAGTGTAAAGTAATATAAAATACAATGCACAAACTGTAAGTTTACCAAAACTCTCATATCATGCAGTGATAAATTGCACAGGGCTTGTCTCTCCTTCAGAAATTAGAGAGATCTCACAGTGCTGGAGAGTTCCGCCTTTTTTCTTTTGAGGATTCAGTGAGTTCAACCCCTGTGAAGTCTACACTACAGTTTCTCTCTAAGATGGAGAATCATTTGATTATCAGGCCCTTAGAAAAAAACAATTGAAAATGAACATTTTATTACTCATCTCTCTTACCTCTCCAGCAGGTAAAATGGATTATTGGGAACAAATTAAAAGGGAGAAAATGTAGGGTAATTCAGTTTTTTTGTGTGGAAAAACTCTGGCAAACTTTTGAGCTAAATAATTTAAAATAAATACTATTCCATTCAAAACAACCACACAATAAAGGAACTGTCCAAACAATGTTTTAGTTAAAACTACGTGGTTGTTTATCAGTTTTTTCATATCTCTATTTGCAACATCATTTTTTTCACTTTTTTTCATTTTTTACGCTTTTCAGTGATCTCTATTGAGGGTTTAAACTCCTCTTTTTGACAGTGTGACTCTGTTTAATTCCCCTAGTTAGAATTGCTACTTTGGGCCTTCTTTTTACTAACATTGATTTTGGAGGAGTTTTCATGTCCCTTTTACCTCTTTACACTCTTTAGTCCAGTGTTACAAGGCTCCTTATGTGCTGAGTGTACCTTTAAGGCGCCAGCATTTTCTCCTCTCAACTGTCCCTTTAATTATATATGATGTTGGATTCACTTGCGGAGGGGAGTTGTAGTAGCCTTGTTGTTTTGTTTTTTAAGTCTAGAGCGAGGGCCAGCCTTTATTTGTTCATTTATTATATTTTGCCTCTTTATAGTGTATATCAGTACTCTCAGATTTTTTCCTATGTAAATTAGAGACTTTATGAAGGGCTGTTTTTGTATGTACTTTGTATGTACTTTGTGGTCACATAGACCTAAGTGCCCGTGCAGACATGAAACTGGATTGATCAGTCAATTATCCTCCCACCCTTTTGGTGGTTTTCTGGTCATAAGTACCACTTCACTGGGATCGTGTAGCAAGCAGCTAGAATAACGATGTCTTGGTGTGTTCATTTGAATTGGTCAACCTGTCAATTCGTTATAGTGTAGTGATTGGAGTACTCGGTAATGACGTGTAAGGCCAGACCTGTGTGGGAGTTTACCTATTACGCCAAAGCATTCAGAGGGGGTGTGTGTGATTAACGCTACGGATTGGTTGCCTAAATGAAAGGGTGTGTAACCGGACAACCAACCAAATTGAGAGCTAGGTTTTTTAAACCACTTTGGGTTTACTTGTGTTTTATTGAGGATATGAGTAAGGCTCATGCCGAAACGCGTTAGCCATCAGGACTACTAGCTCCTTGTTTATTTAAAACTTCTCTGTATTTTATCCAAGGACCTAGTCCCTTTGTACACTTTGTATATTTTCATTCACATGTTTGGACACCCTGTCCAATAAACACTTGAACCAGCCGTGCTCCAGTGCTTCTCTCATCTATGTTTGTTTATCAGTTGTTTATTATAATATATTCTATGAAATAAAACTGTTGGCAACTGATACCGTTTTAAAGGGTCATGGAACACTTTGCAATTGCAATGTACAATATTTAATTATGTGTACAAATAAATTCAGTATGTTTTCATTGTTTATTTTGCCCCCTTTTTCCGCAATTTTCTAAAACTTGTGAATATTTCAGAATCTTATGAGAACTGGAATTACATACTTCAGTCTTAAAAGGAAAAATAAACACCTTATAATATCAGTCAAGTCTAAACACTTTTTAAACAAACTAACATTTTGTTTCCAGCCTGCAGACAACAAGGCTATCAATTTTGATATTACTAGCACAAATTAGTTGTATGTCCCTTTAAAATGGTAAGGTGAATAACTATACACATCTCCCATAATCTAGGAAGTGTTCTACATATTTATTCTATATTAGGAATCTATTTTAAAGACACTTAAACATATGAGTATTTAGAAGGAACAAATTCCATATTATCCCAACAATAATTTATTATATATTTTTAGACATAAATATATTTTTATATTTTTAAATGCCAAAATATAGACATATATAAATATAGTTTTGGAAGGCTCTTGGGCCACTCATCCAGGAAACTAATCTCAAGATTTATTATAGTCTTAGGTTTGGGCTTACAGAGTGCCCTCTTTAATTCAGAACTCAAGTTTCAATTGCATTTTGAAACTTAAATTATTGTAAAACAGTGATTTTTTTTTCTTTTTTGTTACTGTGACCATTCCTAGTAGTATTTTTATTTTGATGTATGTTTGGGACCCTTGTCTTTTTGAAATGTCTATATACTTACAAGTTTCAATCTCCTGGCACAGTTAATCAGACTTTGGGTTAGAATATCCTTGTACTTAGTGGAATTCATTACATCATTAATCTTAATAAGAAACCCTATGCCACATGCACAAAACAGCGCCAAACCATCAATGATCTGCAGCCATATTTACAGTGATTATTTTCAGAAGCATTTCCTTGTATGCAGTCCCCTCATTTGACCTTATCTGACAACAACACACAATTTTAATTGTAGCTCCAATAATACATGGAAAATTTCAGGCACTCTAAATCTATGGGTAAAGGTTTCTTTTTGATGCAACCCTGTGGATATGGTGCTGGCAACTAACAATTACTATTGAGGTTGTTTTTGTTTCCCTGGGGTATAAATGTAATGTTGCACACATGTAAATTCCCTTTGTTATCCTTAGTGGTATTTCCAACTTTTTACATTTTTATGTATCCTTTCCTTGGTCTATATAGGTCAATAACCATCTGTCTCCTTTTAGTTGAAAGCTCTATAGTTTTACCCATTGTAATGGATAACAAAGGGAATTTACATGTGTGCAACCTCACATTTAGACCCCAGGGAAACAAGCACAGGTGAAAGACAACAATAGAGTAAGGACTGAGATCAAGGTAAAAAGAGTGAAAAACACACTGTTTAATGTAAATATTCTTTAGGGTTATCAATACTTTTAAAAAACTATATTTTGTATTATAGAAATATGTGCTTGAGAAATTATTGTGCAATCAAACTATTTGATGTCCTCTTATGTTGAGTCTCATTTTTTGTATTCTGTCCAGTGAGATTACTTTGCCCTAATAAAACTTTTTACAATTAATATAATTTAAATAACCCATTTTATAATCATGTTTATGAAATGCAGCAGCTGTAATTACTGTTTTTCCACGTTGACAACAGTTCACGCTTGATGTGCACGATATCATGTTTTTGGCAATTAACATAATTGTATATCTTAGATGACAGCACTGGTCCGGAACAAAAGTTGCGAAAGATTTTGAACATGATCGCACTTTAAAAGCAAGGAAGGAGTGTCTACAAATCTAGCGACAGGAATAGGAGGATCTAGAAGTAACAATCTTGTATAGGGCATTCAGGAAAAAAACAATGAAATAAGACCTGAAATGTAAATTCAAGGATACAAAAATCAATTAAGATAAACAGGAAAAAGCATTTAAAATACAGTAGCTAAGTAGAAAATTAAAACAAATAGGTAAAATAATCTCAAAACTAGAAAATATAGAGGCTTGACCACACACACACACATATATATATATATATATATATATATATATATATATATATATATATATATATATATATATATATAGATAGATAGAGAGAGAGAGAGAGAGAGAGACGTTCATTCCCATCAGCAGCTCAATGGACAAGCTACCCCTGAATAAAATATAAACTGTATGATGAACATCAGAAGGAAAATCCCACTTCATGATGTTGACAGATCTGTCAACATGAGGAATTCGTATAATGGAAGACACAGACCTCTCAGCATTGCTTGTTCTGGTTTTTATGCCCCAGCTTTCAAAGTACACTGGTAAAATGGATCCTAACTGCCATATACATTTCATGATAGTTTATATGTGGCAAATGATTAAACTCAATAGTAAAAATGCATTAACCAATGAAAATGTGTTGACATGCTGAGTGTTTTCATTATTTAGGTAGATCCTAAATCTCTTTAACAAATGATAACATATAACCAATACATTGCTGTGCTAATTCTTTGCTGATGTTTTAAAATGTCCCACCTGCTCTAAAATTCAGTTTGTCCTACAAATAGTTAAAGTGACATTCTACTTATTGTTTAAAAAGAGAAATAATCCCTTTTTTACCAATTCCCCAGTTTCGCATAACCAACATTAATACACTTTTTAACTCTGTGATTACCTTGTATCTAAGCCTCTGCAGACTGCCCCATTATCTCAGTTCTTTTGACAGACATGCATGTAAGCCGATAAGTGCTGATTTATAAATATCTCCACGGGATTGAGCACAATATTATCTATATGACACACATGAGCTAGCAGTGTCTAACTGGGGAAAACTGTCAGCATGTAGAGATAAGAGGCAGTTCAATGGCTTAGAAAATAGCATATGAGCCTACCTAGGTTTAGCTTTCAACAAAGAATACCAAGAGAATAAAGCAAACTTGATGATACAAGTAAATTGGAAAGTTGTTTAAAATCACATCCCCTATCTGAATCATGAAAGTTTAATTCTGACTAGACTGTTCATTTATGGATTTTTTTTAAAAAATTTTTTAACAAACCATATAATTGTTTCCAAGTTTTAAATTAAAAGTGCTCTATAATTTAAAAAAAAATGAACTGGTTCATGGAAAGGTTTTACTTGTGAGCAAACAACTTAACATCAGATCAAATTTTATTAAAAAATTAAAGTTAAAACAACCAAAAATAAAAAATAATTTAAAAAAATGTACCAAAGTGTTTCTTTGCAAATATTTCTTGATCAGTTTAGGTTTAGAATTGTTGTAGTATTCTTATAGCTTTTTTATGCAAT
>NC_069502.1:650897007-650954507 GCF_027579735.1 Bombina bombina | reverse complement strand
TAGTGCCGGTATTACAAGTTGTGAGGTGAGGCTAAAATGCTTGTTTTGTAGCCTATACCGACACAATCCATACCGCCATCTGAGAGCAGTAGTTATGAGTTTTGCGCCACAAAAATGTTTCACAAAACTCATAACTAAACTGTTACAAAGTACACTGACACCAATAAACTACCTATTAACCTCTAAACCTAGGTCCTCCTGCATCGCAAACACTATATTAAACCTATTAACCCCTAATCTGCCCCCTACCCACATCCCCGCCACTATAATAAAGCGATTAACTCCTGTTCCGCCACCCTCCCGCATCGCAAACACTATTTAAAACATATTAACCCCTATTCTGTCGCTCCCCACCACTGCCGCCACTGTAATAACGCTATTAACCCCTATTCCGCCGCTCCCCGACACTGCTGCCACTGTATTAAAGCTACTAACCCCTGTTCCGCCGCTCCCTGACACTGACACCACTATAATAAAGCTATTAACCCCTATTCCGCCACTCCCCGACATCGCCAACACTATAATAAAGTTATTAACCTTTATTCCACTGCTCCCCGACATCGCCGTCACTAATAAAAGTTATTAACCCCTAAACCTCTGGCCTCCCACATCACCGCCACTAAATAAACCTATTAACCCCTAAACCGCCAGCCCCCCACATTGCAAAAAACTGAATTAGATTATTAACCCCCTAAACCTAACACCCCCTAACTTTATATTAAATTTACAATATCCCTATCTTAAAATAAATAAAAACCTACCTGTGAAATAAAATAAAAAATCATATTTAAACTATAAATTAAACTAAGATAACTATTATACTAAAATTAAAATAACTACCAATTAAATAAACTAAATTACACATTAAAAAAACTAACACTACTAAAAAAAATTAAGTTTAAAATTACAAAAAAATAAAAAATACTAAATTACGAAAAATAACAAATGAAATTATCAAAAATAAAAAAATACACCTAATATTAATAGCCCTATAAAAATAAAAAAGCTCCCCAAAATAAAAAAAAACCCAAAATAAAAACACCCCTAGCCTACAATAAACTACCAATAGCCCTTAAAAGGGTCTTTTGTAGGGCATTGCCCTAAAGAAATCAGCTCTTTTACCTGAAAAAAAAATACAAAGACCCCGGAGATGTCCAGACTTCAGAAACTGTGAGTGGATCTTCGGGGGTTAGTGTTAGATTTTTTTTAAATCTTTTTGGGTGGGTTTTTTTTTTTTTAGATTAGGGTTTGGGCTTTATGTAAAAGAGCTGAATGCCCTTTTCAGGGCAATGTAAAAGAGTTGAATTCCCCCTTTAAGGTTAATGCCCATACAAATGCCCTTTTCAGGACAATGGGTAGCTTAGGTTTTTGTTAGAGTTGTTTTATTTTGGGGGGTTGGTTGGGTGGTGGGTTTTACTGTTGAGGGTCTTTATATTTTTTTCAGGTAAAAGAACTGATTTCTTTAGGGCAATGCCCTACAAAAGGCCCTTTTAAGGGCTATTGATAGTTTATTGTAGGCTTGTTTTTTTTTTATTTTGGGGGGCTTTTTTATTTTTATAGGGCTATTAGATTAGGTGTAATTGGTTCTTTTTTTGATAATTTCATTTGTTATTTTTCGTAATTTAGTGTTTGTTATTTTTCGTAATTTAGCATTTTTTATTGTTTGTAATTTTAGACTTAAATTTTTTTAGTAGTGTTAGTTTTTTTATGTGTAATTTAGTTTTTTTAATTGGTAGTATTTTAATTTTAGTATAATAGTTTAGTATAATAGTTATGTTAATTGTTAGTTTAAACTTAGGTTTTTTAAATTCACAGGTAAGTTTTTATTTATTTTAAGATAGGGATATTGTAATTTTAATTTAAAGTTAGGGGGTTGTTAGGTTTAGGGGTTAATAGTTTAATTTAGTTTTTTGCGACGTGGGGGGCTGGCAGTTTAGGGATTTATATTTTTATTTAGTGGCGGTGATGTGGAAGGCCAGAGGTTTAGGGGTTAATAATTTTATTTAGTGTGGTGATTTCGGGAAGCGGCGGAATATTGGTTAATAATTGAATTTTTATTAGTGGCAGCGATGTTGAGGCGGCAGATTAGGGGTGTTTAGACTTGGGGTTTATATTAGGTTGTTAGGTTTAAACTTAACTTTTTTTTCCCCATAAACATCAATGGGGCTGCGTTACAGAGATTTTTCATTCCGTGATCGCAGGTGTTAGTGTTTTTTCTAACACTCTCTCCCCATTGCATGAGCACGTCAAATAAGCCCTTGGATTTTGTGCAGTATGGAGCTTATCGCCACCATATCGCACGCACAAGGCGGCTTTTCTGAAACTTATAATGGCAGCACTATAGAGGGTGAAATAACGCCACTTTTGTTGCTTTCGTTTCACACCCTCTGTAGCGCAAAACCAGTGACGTGCAGTGAGGTCAGAGGCAGGTGAGGCACTGGCTAGGATATGCCTTCATTCTTTAGATATCCTTTGTTGAAGAAATAGCAATGTGCATGGATGAGCCAATCACATGAGGTATCTATTGTGCAGCCACCAATCAGCAGCTACTGAGCATATTTAGATATGATTTTCAACAAAGGATATCAAGAGAATGAAGGAAATTAGATATTAGATGTAAATTGGACAGAGGGGGTGGGAGAGACAGGGAGAGAGAGACAGAGGGGAGAGAGAGAAACAAAGAGAGACAGAGGGGAGAGAGACAGAGAAAGAGACCATGGGGGAGAATGAGACTTGTAAGGAGAGAGAGAGGGGGGGTGGGAGAGACAGAGAGAGAGGGGGGTGGGAGAGACAGAGAGAGAGGGGGAGGGAGAGACAGACAGAGAGGGGGTGGGAGAGACAGAGAGAGGGGGTGGGAGAGACAGAGACAGAGAGAGAGAGACAGAGAGAGAGAGAGAGAGAGAGAGAGAGACAGAGGGGATAGAGAGACAGAGGGGATAGAGAGACAGAGGGGATAGAGAGACAGAGAGAGAGACAGAGAGAGAGACAGAGAGACAGACAGAGAGAGAGACAGACAAAGAGAGAGACAGACAGAGAGAGAGAGAGAGACAGACAGAGAGAGAGACAGGCAGACAGAGAGAGAGAGAGAGAGAGAGAGAGAGAGAGAGAGAGAGACACAGAGGGGATAGAGAGAGAGAGAGACAGAGTGAGAGAGAGACACAGAGGGGATTGAGAGACAGAGGGGATAGAGAGACAGAGAGAGACAGAGAGAGACAGAGAGAGAGACAGAGAGAGAGAGACAGACAGAGAGACAGACAGAGAGAGAGACACAGAGGGGATTGAGAGACAGAGAGAGAGACAGAGAGAGAGACAGACAGAGAGAGAGACAGACAGAGAGAGAGACAGGCAGAGACAGACAGAGAGAGAGAGAGACAGAGAGAGAGAGACAGAGAGGGAGGGAGCAAGGGAGAGACAGAGGGAGAAAGGGAGAGACAGAGGGGATAAAGAGAGACAGAGGGGATAGAGAGAGACGGAGGGGATAAAGAGAGACAGAGGGGATAAAGAGAGACAGAGGGGATAAAGAGAGACAGAGGGGATAAAGAGAGACAGAGGGAGAGGGATAAAGAGACAGAGGGGGCGATAGGAGACAGAGGGGGAGGGATAGGAGACAGAGGGGGAGGGATAGGAGACAGAGTGGGAGGGATAGGAGACAGAGTGGGAGAGACAGAGGGGAGAGAGAGACAGAGGGGAGAGAGAGAGAGCGAGACAGAGGGGAGAGAGAGAGAGAGTGAGACAGAGGGGAGAGAGAGAGAGAGACAGAGGGGAGAGAGAGAGAGACACAGAGGGGAGAGAGTGAGACACAGAGGGGAGAGAGAGAGAGAGACACAGAGGGGAGAGAGAGAGAGACAGAGGGGAGAGAGAGTGAGACACAGAGGGGAGAGAGAGAGACACAGAGGGGAGAGAGAGAGAGAGGGGAGAGAGACAGAGGGGAGAGAGAGAGAGAGAGAGAGAGACAGAGGGGGGAGAGAGAGACAGAGGGGAGAGAGAGAGAGAGAGACAGAGGGGAGAGAGACAGAGAGACAGAGGGGAGAGTAACACTTATACTGGACTGCACATTACATCCTGATATTACCCCTTGGACTGAAAATCTCTTGCAATAGAGTTTGACCTGTTGTTATTTCTAAGTGTCTCACAGAGGATCAATGAATAGGGTATTAATGTAACATACAGCACAGAGCAGAATATGAACAGTAAGACATGCAAAGATATCTTGATTAGACTAATCATTGCATCTCTGTAGATCCATAGTCTAAACGAGCCCCTGAGTCTCTGAGGGAACCAGTCTGAAATAGACATTTTATTCAATATCTATTACAATATTGCAAATGTACCAAGTTATGGATTTGGCACTTATTTAATACAGCTGATTCTAGGTTCTGTTCTGGTAAGTAATTATTGATATATTGCTTGCAAGTTGCTAGTACACTTCTAAGTTATCTAACATCACTGACACTCTGACAGTGACACTCACAGTCTCACAGACAACAGTGAGACTCAACTTGAGTCTCACTGTTGTCTGTGAGACTGTGAGTTTCACTGTCAGAGTTTAAATCCCTCTCCCTGATTTAAACTGTTAAACAACGTATTTGACTTGAGTCACTCAAGTCAAATACATTGTTTAACAGTTTAAATCAGTTCACTAGCACTAAGCATGGCAGCTGCACTGCTGCAGCTCTCAGCCTCTCACTGACTGACCTGTCACCTTATTCAGCCTCACACCGGTCCGACACCGTGACCATCCGTCTCCAACTGAGATACACAGTGCATGGCAGCAGCGGCTGCAGTGCAGCAGAGTCCATCCATCGTCTCTCACCGACCTCTTCACACCAGTAGTACAGTGACAGTCTGTCACAACAAGTCAAGTGGGCACTTTAGGCAGCACAGCACGGGCACGTAGAGCCAGAGACTCTCTCAGCTCTCCCTCCACTGAGTCTTCCCGCCGCCACTCGATCTGTCAGCGCGCGCAACGCAACGTCACAATGGTCACATGGCCCACACCTGTCAATCAGCAGCCCAGCAGGCACGCCTCCCCGTAGTGCTGCTGAATGCTGTGATTGGCTGAAGTGACCGAGCTCATCATGGAGGCGGTTTTGAGAACCGCCTCCATTGGAGCTTGTACAGGGCCCTGCGAGTCACCACTGGGTGGCGCAGCTCTAAGTGAGCTTTAGATCCATTGTTGCGCAATTAATGGAGGGCAGCGGACCGGCTCACTGCCTCCTAGTTGCGCAACAATGGAATATGGATGCGGTGAATATCTGCAGTGCACACAGCGCATGCGCAAAGACTAACGTAATGAAAATGAATGAGTAATCGCCATGGCTAATAACAAACATTTTATTTTTTTTAATAAATATGAATTAAAATCTTTTTCCCCTCATTGGACAGGGGAGGCACTGCCTCCCCTGCCTCCTATTACTGCACGTCACTGCGCAAAACTTGTAAATCTAGATGAGTGTGTTTTTTTCTCTTTTTACCTTGATCTCAGTCCTTACTGTATTGTTGTCTTTCACCTGTTCTTATACCTTTGGGGTATAATATAAATGTGAGGTTGCACACATGTAAATTCCCTTTGTTAGACAGACAGATAGAATGGTAGAACTAGTACACACACACACACACACACACACACACACACACATATATATATATATATACACACACATACTGCAATACTCTGGTTTTTTGTCTACTGGACTAATACAGCTAATATATATACAGGGTGAAGCATTAAATGTATACACACTTTGAATGATTATAAGATATATCTAGGTTTTATAATGCAAGTTAAAGAACGTGTAGAATCTTTTGAGTTATTGCAGGCGTTCAAACTGATGACCGTTTTGGCCCAGGCACTGCTGATAATGCGATTAGATGGAATTGCAAACATCACAAATCATGTAATTTGGTGTTTGGTTGCATTATCAGGGGGAAATTTTCTTAAGCTGCAAGATGCAGCTTTATGTAGCTTTGGTGCAGGCTCACATAAGCAAACCTGCAGCCGAAAATTAAGAAGCATGCCAGCTCTTAGACAGTGGACTTTAACCACCCCATGTTATTGCATATTGCTGCCCGCAGGCCGCGGTACCGGGTAGACAGGTTTCGCTGGAGCGAGCAAGCCTTTTTCGTCCAGTGTTTCTTAAATGTCGGCCATTGTCTTTGCACTTCAGCTACGTTCTCACACTTCTGGTAGCACTTTAAGATACATTTCCTTTTCTCAAAGCTTAATCTTGATTCATTCATTATTTTAAATAAGTTATACCTGTAATTAAAGAAAGTTTGAGTGAGTCATAATAATTACAATTGTACACATTTGTTGAGACACCCTATATGTATATTAATATATATATATATATATATATATATATATATAAATACAGTATATATATATACTTTATATATATATATATATATATATATACTGTATATATATATATATATATATAATATATATATATATAAAAATATCTGCAATACATGTTTATGTGTAATTTTATGTAATATTAATAAAATATTTCTTAAATTAACAAATGTATATGTTTTTACAGATGAGTAAACAAAGTGACCTGTCGTTAAGGAAAGTCAAGGTCAAATTGTCGACCTGTTGAAGGCAAAAAAAAGTGTCACAGTACAAGATTGCTCAAATTGTAAATGTATCACGTAGTTCTATAAAGAATATTAAGAAAAAATGGATTGTGGGGATGATTTTAACCCAAAACAAAAGTGCGCTTGTGGTCAACATCGTGTTACTACACCAAAAACTGACAGAAGAATTTGAGATTTCTGCACTCAAAATAGGAAATTGCATGTCAGAGCCTTGACTAAACACATTTAGGATGCAGGCATCAAGGTATCCGAGAGAACTGTTCAGCGACAATTAGCTGAAGAGGGCCTGTTAGCCAGAATCCCTGCTCAGAAACCATCGCCTCAATAATTTTTTTTTTCTTAATATTCTTTACAGAACTATGTGATACACCAACAAATTCAGCAATCTTGCCTTCAACAGGCCGACAATTTGACCGACTTTCTTTAACAAGTCACTTTGTTTACTCATCTGTAAAAACATATACATTTGTTAATTTCCCAAATATTTTAGTAATATTATATCAAATTAGAAGTAAATATGTATTGCAGATGTTGCCAATATAACAGGAAATAAGGAAAAGTTATAAAAAACTAAAAAAATCAGTCAACGCTATTAAGAATAAATATGAAATTTATATCAAAATTACGATTTTTGACCATTCTGTTATATTTGTTATATTCCCTATTGCATGAAGTAATGCGTGCTATTATGTGGTTTTCAAAAATCCCTTTGACTTACACATGAAAATTGGTGAATTGGCAAAATAGTTGTTATTCCTAAGGGATTGGAATATATCTACAAATTTGACTTTACATCTCTTAGTGATAGTTTACCTAAGTTTTTTATTATTATTAAAAAGTAACTTTTTGCATAACACAATTTAAATGATACGCTTCCTCCAGTGCCAATTACATCAGTACTTTTAAAGGGACCCAAATGTCCCTACAACAAAATGATAGATTTAAACCACTTATGAGTAACTACTATAAAACAAACCAGTAACCAGTCTTCATAAAAGCAAAGCCATCTCTGGTACTTTCCACACACAAAGACAACATTTGTAAATAGCATCCATTTTCATCTCCAAACTGGCTGGGAGCTGCACTCAGTCAGGGCCAAATAAGCACATATTTCACTAGTTTCATCTTTTTTTGTTCTCAGTGGAAAGTATCAGAAAAACCTGTGTCTGTCATATTCAAACATTGCAAATAAGGCTTTTTATCAGAGAAGAACTGATTGTATTTTCTGTTACTCACCACTTAACAGTTGAAATTGCCACTTTTGTTACTGGAACTTTTTTGTCCCTTAAAGGGATAGTAAAGTCAAAATTAAACTTTCATGATTCAGATAGGGCAGGCAATTTTAAACAACTTTCCAATTTACTTTTATCATCAAATTTGCTTTGTTCCCTTGGTGGTATTTTTGAAAAGCTAAACCTAGCTAGGCTCAAACTGATTTCTAAACAGTTGAAAACCGCCTCCTAGCTCAGAGCATTTTGAAAGTTTTTCACAGTTAGACTGTGCTAGTTCGTCATATAGATAACATTGTGCTCACTCCCGTGAAGTTATTTAGGAGTCTTCACTGATTGACTACACTGCATGTCTGTCAAAGGCACTTAGATAAGGAGGCTGTCTGCAAAGGCTTAGATACAAGGTAATCACAGAGGTAAAAAGTATATTAATATAACTGTGTTGGTTATGCAAAAACGGGGAATGGGTAAAAAAAACGGATTATCTATCTTTTTAAATAAGACATTTTTTGGTGTAGACTGTTCCTTTAATATATTTTAGCTTAAACAATATATATGTGATTAAAATAAAATATATTACAATGCTTCTGTTCTGTATATTAATATGTATTATATATTTATTATTTATTATAATAAATTATATATATATATATATATATTTTTTTTTTTTTTAAATGCAAACAACAAATGTTTCAGCAGATACAAAACTTGGAAATTAAAAAAAGCAAAACAAATTTTAAATGCTATTCCAACATGTAAAGGTATATCTATCTAGTTATCTGTCTGCCTGCCTGTCTATCTATCTCTCTATATCTCTATCTATCTATAAAGAAGTTTTTTTTATTTTATTATGTTTTTGTTACATGTATTATTTAATTAAAATATGTTGTAAACATTTTAATTTTATTGTTGCATATTTATATTGGGGTACTTCACTACCCCCTTGACTGGTAATACTTTTTTCCAATAAGTAGTTACCTGCTAGGGTGTAGTGAATTTTTTTTTTTCCTCTGGTGTTGGATTATATATATATATATATATATATATATATATATATATATATATATATATATATATATATATATATATATATATACTGTGTATATATATATATATATATATATATATATATATAGTACTAGCAATTTTTTTTCTACAGACTTAGAGATTTTGTTCAATAAAACAATAGCGTGTAAATGGAAAAAATCACAAATTATTACCAGATCATTAGCAACCAGGACCAAATGTGTTTTGTCGCTATCTTTGGTGCAAAACAATTATTGAAAATAGGGCTAGGTGTCATGTAAACCGCAAATCCTCACACTGCAGACCTCAGTAGGCCTGAAGTCTGTAATTTACACTTTATGGCAGCTGTTATAGCTGAGATAAAACAATAAAGGTACCTGCTGTTTTTCAAATAAATGTATAAAGCAAAGTTTAAATAAAGGTTTTTTTTTTTGTTTTTTTTTTTGTCATGCAAATTCCTTGTTAGGGATCTTTCCTGATGTTTTTAGGAACCATTTCATCAGAATGAGAAAAATATCAGTAGCTGGCGACATCCCTTCCTTTTATATGCCCCTATGAACTATCATGACAATAGCTCTTTAGCTGGCACATTTATGCTGGAGTTCACAAAGACATAGTGATAAAAGATGTCTGCACGTCTTCTTCTTGAAAAAAGGTTAAGGGTTCATACTGCAGTATATTGGGTGTATAAATAACTACAGAGATCATTAGTATGTGTAAAATTTACTGCTCTTCAAGTGTGTCTTGATGAAAAGTTTTTTTTTTGTAGACTTTTTATTTCTCCTAACAAAACTATCAGTAGAACAATATTTGCTTTTTTTAAAGAAACTAGAGCCTGGAATGCCCCCAAAGACAAGCTTTTCCACACAACAATATCAGTGTAAACTTGTGCAGATGAGAACCTACTTAACTTTGTAAACCAGCGTTGTTCTTCCAAAGAAAACATTTATGAGCAACATTTACTCTGAACAGATTGATGTTACTAAGCATTGTGCACGAGGATATAGATGTGTAAAGCACATCTTGTAACACAAATGCATCTTATCACATAGCAAACATGTCCCAATGGCAAAGACACAACAAGGATCGCAAAAACTAATTACTCTTCTGTCCTGACATGAATGTTTGACATTTTTGAAATGGTCAAACATAAGGTGGTGTATATTCATTTTAAACAAAATGAAACTTCTTCAGGAATTTAGCTACCAGATCATTAAGTTTCTTACTGTGAGCTATTCAACAACAACAAAATTATAGTTAATCAGTTCACATATTAAATGAATACATTAATCAATGAAGAAAGAAAAGGAATAGCACATTAATGAAATATAGCTATCATTGGAACATCCAAAATTTCATATATATATATATATATATATATATATATATATATATATCATCATCATAATGTGTATTTACTGAAATTCCTGCTATAAAATTAAAGTGTGTATAAATGTATCACATTATAGAAAGAATGCTGGTTGGAAGTTCCCATATCTCTGACTTTAACTGTCATCATGTGTCAGCTACTATTGACTTTAATTGAAATTGCACAGAAAGTTTCTTGTGATGTGTAGCCTGTTCTTGGCGTCCATGAAATTGGAGTGAAGACCAGAGAGACATGGTCAGTGATAACCAGTCAGCAGGTGGACACACAGCTTATCACTTCAATGTATTTACTAAATTAACCTTGACTAATTCACTCACAGAGCTGGTCTGTTATTACTCTCATTTATCCTCCTGGAATTACTGAACATTGTGAATTCATGACAAGACTATCACTAAAGTGTGTCCTTGGGGCTTCCATATTCAGACTGCAAAAAAAAAGGCTGTAAAGGCGTTAAAAATTGATATAAAGGACAATAAAAAAAAAGAAAACAAAAGAAGAGAAGAAAAAAGTAATAAAAGAGCAGTTGATTATATTTATCCCTCTTTGACCTGAAAAGCTCAAACCTGGAAGGAATGAGAAAATTTCCCCAAAATACTTCATTAATTTAAAAGAGGAACATGAGAGTTTAAAGAGATTCAATTCCATCTTTTTTGCTTTGCGTCTTTTTTGTGTGCTTCCCTTGGCTTTGTTAGTAAAGGAGCCAAACTAGTAACACGCTCAAATTAATCTGCCCCTTTGCCTGAAGCATCAAACCTTTGACTTAGAATGCTATAGAATTACTGGAGAGTTCACTGAGCTGAAGTTTGATAGATGTCTACTATAGTTCATATGTATCTAGCCCATTACTTATGTGTAACATGGCATTGGACCAGCACACAGGATCCCATGTGTTAATTGCCCCTTGCTGCTCATACCATAAATATACTTTTTTCTTCAATTGTGACACTTATTTTAGAAGAAAAAAATAAAATGCAATTTTAAACAACTTAATTTACTTTTATTATCAATTTTCTTTATTCTCTTGGTTATTTTTTGTTGAAAAGCAGGGACGTAAGCTTAGGAAGATAACCCATTTCTGGAGCACTATATGGCAGCAGTTTTGAAAGAATATTATCCATTTGCAAGAGTACTAGATGGCAGCACCCTTTCCTGCCGTGTAGTGCTCCAGATGCCTACATAGGTATCTCTTAAATACAGAATATCTTGGGAACAAAGCAAATGTGATGAAAGAAGTAAATTGGAAACTTTTTTAAAATGGTATGTTCTGTCTGAAAAACAAAATAAATTTTTGGTTTTCATATATCTTTAACCCCTTAAGGACCAGGCATTTCAGACAAAAACTTCCCCAAAAGACTATAGTATTTTTAGCAATTTTGCCATCACTACTATACATTGAGCTTTTTATATGTTTACCTATCAAAACTATATATTGTTTTTATTAGACAACCCAAAGTATTGATCTAGGCCCATTTTGGTATATTTCAGTGCCAAATGCGATCAAATAAAAAAAAAACTTTAAATTTTTCACTATTTTAGGTTTCTCACTGAAATTATTTACTTCTCTGGGATACCCTTTGTTCAGAAATAGCACACATATATGGCTTTGGCATTGCTTTTTGGTAATTAGAAGGACGCTAAATGCAGCTGCACATCACACTAGGGGTTAATTAGGTAGCTTGTAGGGTTAATTTTAGCTTTAGTGTAGAGATCAGCCTCCCACCTGACCCCCCTGACCCCCCTCAAACAGCTCTATTCCCTCCCTCACCTTACAATTGTCACCGCCATCTTAAGTACTGGCAGAAAGTCTGCCAGTATAAAAATAAAAGCCTTTTTTTTAATATATATATTTTTTAAATATATTTGCTGCAGTGTAGGTTCCTCCTCTACCTATTTGCCACCATCTTAGGTACTGCAGCTGTCTGTCAGTACCCAGTTTGTGTCAAAATTGGCAATTTAAATAAAAAGAAAAGTCCAATTTTTTCTGTAGTGTAGCTGTCCCCCCTCAATACACTAACCCCCTCCCCCTCCCAGATCCCTTTCTGTTAACGGATCCCACATGGGATCCCCCTCATTCCTCCTCCCTTCTTCCCCCTTAATGATGCAATTTTTTTTTCTATACCCTGTAGCATGGCCTTGCGGTCCCACCCACTCCCGCCCGCCTCCCTCCTTACACTCCCACCCACCAATGATTGGCAGCACCGTTGTCCGATGCAGAGAGGGGCACAGAGTGGCCCTCTCTGCATCGGTAACTCTGCAGTGCCCAAATCTATTTCGGCAGAGAGAAGCCCAGAACTGCAGCGGCGTACAGGGTACGTCGCTGGTCCTTAAGGACATAATGACCAGCGTTGTACAGGGTACGGCGCTGGTCGTTAATGGGTTAATGTACAATTATTACAATGCTGATGGAGAAAAAAAATGAGAACAAAGCAGACAGATAACAAAACCTAGTAAATTGAAAAGTATAAACATTCAGGGCTAGATTACGAGTGGAGCACTTATTTCTAGCATGCTCTCGTATTACAAGCTGAAAGTAAAAAGTTTTCCCTCTCGCGCTAACCCAACACACACCAAAAGCCAAACTTTGAATATCGCAACTGCGTTAGCGTATTCCCCCATAGAAGTTAATATAACAAGAAAAGCAGAAAAAACCTAACACCCTACTCGTGCGCAAACCCGATCGCATTTTCTCAAGTGCACCAACCCGACATGAAAATATGAATATTTCACATACCAATGTTCTTCTCATAGTAGAATATGTTCTATTAATTCATAAATACTTAAATAATAATAATAAATCATTTCTACATACTGTATATCTAATGGTATTTTGGTACAAGATCTATCTATACATGTGTATATATATATATATATATATATATATATATATATATATATATATATATAATTATATATAGAGAGGCATAGATATATACAGATATTTAGGAATATCTATTATAAATACTTAGAACAAATTCTGCTATGTGCAGAACATTGGAATTTAAAATATTTACAGTCAATACATAGTTAAACACTTTATTAAATATAATTTTATGTTTTCATCCACCTGACTATAAAGCTCTCCAATGCATATATATGTATACATATGTATTTATGTGTTTATATGTGTGTATAAATATATATATATATTTCTGTAAATACTTATATACACATATAAATACATAAATACATCTGTACACACATATTGACTATATATATATATATATATATATATATATATATATATATATACATGCATAGACATATAACATATGTTACATATATGACATATATGTTAAAGCCCTTTGCATCCTTTTTTCTTTCTAACACCTGAGAGCTCATATCTTTGAGTCCTTGTAACTTTTTATGCAATATTTTTTTGAATAATTTTTATCAGATAGTGTTATTATGAGTGTAACTGTACTTTTAAATATGTTTTGTGACACTTTTTATTCTAGCGTAACAGTTAACCAGAGCTCTGAGGTTGCGATATCCTGACGTGCGTTACATTCAATTGTGCTCAAGCGATCACGTTTACTTTCAACTTTTATTACTTGTATGCTACTTCTGCCGTGCACAAATAGCCGGGATAAATACAATATCGCTTCTTCGCAACTCTTAGGACACCACTTAATATCTGGCCCTCAGGTGGTAAAGCAAAATCATATACATGAATTAAAACCTGCAATATGTATGCAAATTAAAACTTAGAAAATATAATCACTATAAAAATGATATTATAAGAACATAAAAACTGCAGCAGACTTTCTGGTTTCAAGTAAAGCCTTTTTCAGATATTGAGAACAGAAGCCTGAAACATGGCCTGTACCGCCACCAAAAAAAAAATTAAATAAAAAATTAAATAAAAAAATTAAAAAAAAAAAGCAAATAAAAGTTCACAATTTTCCACATGCTGGGCCAAGATGTAAGTGACAAATTCTGACCACACATCTAGAGCACCTTTAAATGTTCAAGGTCAGCCCCTGTTTTAGCCCGCAAGACTACTTTTCTGTAACAAAACAAATATTATCACCAACACTATTTAAATATATTAACCCCTAAACTGCCACTCCCCGACATCGCCGGCACTATAATAAAGTTATTTGCTCCTAAATCTCCGGCCTCCCACATCGCCGCCACTAAATAAACCTATTAACCCCTAAACTGCTGGCACCCCACATCGCAAAACACTAAATTAAACTATTAACCCCTAAACCTAACACCTTCCTCACTTTAAATTAAAACTACCATATAATGATATTTAAATAAAGAAAAACTTACATGTGAAATAAAAATAAACCTTAAACATTAAACTATAAATTAACCTAACATTACTATTCTAATAAAATGAAAAACTACCAATGAAAACAAATTTAAATTACAAATTTAAAAAAACTAACACTATGAATAAAAATAAATCTAAAAAAAAACTAAAATTACAAAAAATAATAAACACTAAATTACGAAAAATAAACAACACTAAGCTTACAAAAAATAATAAATTAAATTATCAAAAATAAAACCAATTACATCTAATCTAATAGCCCTATAAAAATAAAAAGCCCCCCAAAATAAAAACATCCCCTAACCTACAATAAACTACCAATAGCCCTTAAAAGGGCCTTTTGTAGGGCATTGTCCTAAGTTACACAGCTCTTTTACCTGTAAAACAATACAAAGTCCCCAACAGTAAAACCCACCACCCAACCAACCCCCTAAAATAAAAAAAACTAACTCTAAAAAAACTAGAGTTAATAGGGCTATTAGATTAGATGTAATTGTTTTTATTTTTGATCATTTGGTTTATTCTTTTTTGTAATCTTAGTGTTTTTTATTTTTTGTAATTTTAGATTTTTTAATTTTTTTTTGCAGTGTTAGGTTTTTTAAAATTTGTAATTTAGATATTTTAATTGGTAGTATTTTTTTATTTTATTAGAATAGTAATGTTATGTTAATTTATAGTTTAATGTTAGGTTTATTTTTATTTCACAGGTAAGCTTTTATTTATTTTAAGATAGTTATATTGTAATTTTAATATAAAGTTAGGAGGTGTTAGGTTTAGAGGTTAACAGTTTAATTTAGTTTTGTGGGGAGCTGGCGGTTTAGGGGTTAATAGGTTTATTAAGTAGTGGAGATGTGGGGTGCCGGAGGTTTAGGGGTTAATAGGTTTAATTAGTGACGGCGATGTGGGAGGCCGGAAGTTGAGGGGTTTATACGTTTATATAGTGGTGGCGATGTGGGAGGCCGGAGGTTTAGGGGCTAATAACTTTATTATAGTGTCGGCGATGTCGGGAAGCGGCGGAATAGGGGTTAATAGCTTTATTTAGGTGTCAGCAATGTTGGGGAGCGGCGGATTAGGGGTGTTTGGACTAGGGGTTTATGTTAGGGTGTTAGGTTTAAATGTAACTTTTTTTCCCATAGACATCAATGGGGTTGCGTTACGGAGATTTTTCATTCTGCACTTTAGGTGTTTTTTTCTAACACTCTCTCCACATTGATGTCTATGGGGAAAAGCGTGTATAAGCACGTCAAATCAACCCTTGGATTTTGTGCGGTATGGAGATTAAAGCCTCCATATCGCACGCACAAGGAGGCTTTTCAGTTACTCTTAATGGCAGCGCTATGGAGAGTGAAATAACGCAACTTTGGTGTTAGTTTTGCACCCTGTTTAGCGCAAAACTCGTAATCTAGGTGAGTGTTTAATGTATTTTGCAGCCCCCTCTTGTTAAAACTAGAGTATTTATATGATGATTACATGTATTACCTGTTATAAGTTGGCAGAGGTGGGTGTACTCAGTACCAGTGAGTACCCCCACAAAAAAGTCCTGGTTATATATATATATATATATATATATATATATATATGTACAATGGCAAAAAAGCTTATGCTAATGCCAGAGTTTGAAGCTATAGTGTACCTTTAAATGCTCTTCCTTTTTTTCTCCCCTCTAATTTGTTTGCAATTATTCATTTTACCTGCTGGAACATATTAAATTGTTTTCAAGTGTATCCTTTACATTTATTTTGACATTTATAATAGCTGATTTTGCCGGTTGTATCCTGACCAAGCTGTGTAATCATTATAGTAGCATATTTATTATTGCAAATTATAGGTTTAAAATAAAAGTTTTGTGTGCTTTTAAAGACAAAGAAAAAAATCTGCTTAAAGTGATGGTAAATTTCAGACTTTAAGAATGTTGTAATTAAAAATATATAAGTGTATACGCAAAACCGTGTAATTATTATTTATTTTTTTAAAGTGTAGATATACTTTAAAATAAAAGATTTATAATTATACTTGGTATTTTCTGTTCTTCCGCCCCCCTTCATTTTCTCTTTTGGCTGGGCTGTAACATAGAGAGCAGTCATAACCACTCTTAAGGGCCCTTTTTGTAAAGACCGCTGCTCCATACCTTGTCCGCCTGCTCTGAGGCCACGGACAGAAATCAACCCGATTGAATACGATCAGGTTGATTGACACCCCCTGCTAGCGGCCGATTGGCAAGAACTTCTGGTGCAATGATAGATGCCAACAGTGTATGCTGTCGCCATTTATCGATGTGCGACAGACATGATACACTACATTGTATCATGTTCGCTCGCACATTAATAAATATACCCCATAGACTTTATAAAGGTTTTAAATAGGCTGGAATTCAAGAGTGTCATATGACACATACACTGATTGGATATTCACTGGAATTGTCATAACAAGATTGTAATAGAAGTATTACTATAGGCCCGGATTTAACTCTTTTAACAGGAAGATTTTTTTAAAAAGTACACATATACTATTTTAATGGCAAAAATTACATATATGACATTTGGGGCCAGATTATTAGTGGAGCGCAAAATTTTGCTTTAGTGAACGCGATATTTGCACTCCACTCGTAATACCAGCGCACACAATTTTGCGCTGGTATCAGAAGTGGCCTGCAATGCGAACACAACCTCTGTATTAAACCATCCACTACAAATACATTAAAATAACCTATTTTAGTTGGAAAATGCTGTAGATCTTAGAGGCTGAGAAAACATTTTAGCAGTTGTAAATACTGTGGTATAACTGCTTTGTATATTGTGTACATCTATTCTGTTGCTATGTTTCTGAACTGTTTACTTAGGTAAATAAGGTGGGTGCAAAATATAAAACTGCAAATGCTCAAAAGCTAATGAGTCACTAAGATCAAGGTGCTGGCATCTTCAAGGAGGCTCAAAATTACATTAATCCAAAATAATTAAAAAAAAAAAAATAGAAAGAATAACAGTCCAAATAAAACTCTTTATATTAGTTAAAAAGACTGCATAATGTAAAAATCTGTTAATTAAAACTACAAGTATAATTAATTCTACATTTGAAAAACTAATGTAATATTATCCCCAACACAGAATGATTCTTGTTAACTTAGACATACAGCATGTACGATGAAACTAACTACAAAATGTTACAAAAAACAGGAAACCAGAAAACCCAAATAACTGCATTAGCAAGTTATATCATGAGTACTTACCCAGTAGACACTCCCATTGTTGTATGTACAAAGCTGGCAATAAACATTCTTCTTGTATGCTCTACTCCTTTCATGTTTAAGGAATGACCATTATGGTAAGTGTATGTGTTCCCAAAACCACTCAGACATAATAATTAGCATTTTAAGCAATCAGAATATGTATTAAGAAAAATAATAATTATATGATAAGATAATATAGATCATAATTTTAATAAAAAAGCTATGTTGTGGTATTGAACAAATATAACACATTTGGGTGATTAATAATTATTTGCTTTTGATCTTTTAATTGATTTCACTAACTATGGGCTAGATTACGAGTGGATTACTAGTCTTTTATTGCTGTTAATTTGTTGCATGATACATAGGATCAAACTGCCAATCCGTTTTCAGAAATTATCAGAGTGGCTCAATTTGAAGGCGTTTGCAAAGAAGTCTTTTATACGTTTTCAGAAGACTTATCACATATATAATTGTTTAAGAAGCTTTTTATAAGATTTGTCACATATATGATTGTTTCTAGATACGTGAGTTTTAGTATGTATGAGTGGTGAATGAATTTGGACTCAGAACGAATGAATTGTGTTTTTAAAGTAGTTAATGAATTTTTAGGTACTTGTATAAAACAATTTTTTGGAGTATTTTTTATTTGAGTATTAAACTATTTTATTTAATCTTCTTTGTGTTGCAAATACATTTTATATATTTTCTATCTGCACTCGTGTATCAGAGGCTTATAAATTAATTTACCTAAATTGTGATAGGATTGCATTTAAGTTGAAACCTATCTTAAGTGCACTAGAGAGTTATTTTCAAGAACCCACAGCTTTTTAGCGCCATCTAAACCCAAACTTTTTTCTACTTATAACTAACTGCCGAGGAAGGAGGCAGTAAAATTAGATTGACTAGTTGGGGAAAGTCTAGCGCTTCACATCACAGCTCCTTTGTAGAACATTAGCTTATGAAATATGCAATATTATCTTCTTATGTTGTGCTTTTAAATAACTGCAATCGTGTTTGTGCGACTTGTGCGTGTTAGGTTTTTTCCAATTTTTTTCGGCTTTATTGAAGTATATGTAGGAATCCGATTTTGCATTAGCAACTTCTCAAAGTCTATTTGTAACCTCCACTTTGCAAAATTTGAGCTCTCATCCTATTGGCTTATTGGAACCGCTCCGGATGTCTTCAGGTTGGACCCGCTACACGCGATGGATGAAGATAGAAGATGTCGTCTGGATGAAGACTTCTTGTCGCCTGGATGAGGACTTCGCCAGCTGGAAGAAGATCAAAGAGGCCACCTGGATGAAACTTCTTGCCGGGTGGATGGTTCCTTCAAGCGGGACTTCAATAACTGTAAGTGGATTGTCAGGGGTTAGTGTTAGGTTTAGTTAAGGGTTTTTTGGGTGGGGTTTTTTTTAGATTAGGGTCTGGGCATGTAAAAGAGCTAAATGCCCTTTTAAGGGCAATGTCCATACAAATGCCCTTTTCAGGGCAATGGGGAGCTTAGGTTATTTTATTTGGGGGGTTTGTTGGTTGGGTGGTGGGTTTTACTGTTGGGTGGTGTTTGTATTTTTTTTTTACAGGTAAAAGAGCTGATTTCTTTGGGGAAATGCCCCACAAAAGGCCCTTTTAAGGGCCATTGGTAATTTATTGTAGGCTAGGGTTTTTTTTATTTTGCGGGGGGCTTTTTTATTTTTATAGGGCTATTAGATTAGATGTAATTCTTTTCTATTTTTGATAATGTGTTTTTTTTATTTTTCGTAATTTAGTGTTTGATTTTTTTGTAACAGTGTTTTTTTGTAATTTAGACATTGTAATAAGGTTTCATAGTTTATTTAAATAATTTGAGTAGGGTTAGAGTTTTTTAATATGTAATTTAGTTAATTTAATTGGTAGTTTAATTTAATTTAATTGTAGTATAATAGTTAGGGTAGGTTAATTCATATTTTAAAATAGTTTATTTTAATTCTACAGGTAAGTTTAAATTTATTTGAAGATATGAATGTTGTAATTTTAATTTAAAGTTAGAGGGTTGTTAGGTTTAGGGGTTAATAGCTTAATTTAGTTTATGGCGATGTGGGGGGCTGACGGTTTAGGGGTTAATAGGTTTAGTTAGTGGTGGTAATGTGGGAGGCCGAGGTTTAGGGGTTAATACGTTTATTTAGTGGCGGCATCGGGGAGCGGCGGAATAGAGGTTAATACATTTTATTTAGGTGGCGGCGATGTCAGGGGCGGCAGATTAGGGGTGTTTAGACTCAAAGTTTATGTTAGGGTGTTAGGTGTAAACTTAACTTGTTTTCTACCATATAAATCAATGGGATATCTGGCAGCATCGAACATAAGCTTTGATTTCTATGGCATCCACGGCCTCCAGGGTGGCGGATTGAAAACCAGATACGCTGGGCCGGAATAGCCCCGAGCATACCTGTTAACTATTTGGTAAATGGAAAAAAGTGTCAGATAGAGCCGAATGTGTATTCGGAACATTTGTAATGACGTAAGCATCAATCTGTGACGGATTGAGACCGGCGGATCGTATGTTACGTCACAAATTTCAACATTTGCCGGTCTGTAGGCTTTGATAACTAGATCAGATCAAGCTCGCAACAATTACGCTGCGGAAATCCGCAGTATTTGCAGTTGAGGCTTTGATAAATATCCCCCATTGTCCTGACAAGCAGTAACTAGTCCAATTACTGTTACAGAACTTAAGCTACTCCTCCACATCCATTAACAAACCAAAAACAAAAATGAGGCAAGTCTCATAGACAAAATGGAAGATGTACATTTAAATTTTGGTAGATCAGAAAAAGGGGAAAACGGCTGCACAATACAGGTATTAAGTTAAAAAATAACTTTTAATAAAGAAAAATAAGAACAGAGTACATAGAGGCAGCAAAAGCAGACATAATAATGATAATTTTGGTGCCTAACAACAAAAACCACTTAGAGGTTATTGCAAGCGGACAAACTAAAAATAACATTTACCTACATGACTTGTCTCAAGGGCTGGTCCTGTTATTTGAATTTAAAGGGACAGCAATCACTTTGATATTGCTATTTAAATTGTTTAATTATTGGCTATATTACAAGTGGTGCTCAAACTTCACTAAAAGTTAACTCTACACACGGGTGGGTTAGTGCATGTATTACAAGTAAAATGTGAGCGCACAATAGAAAGTCCAATACATGCTAACTTCAGGACTTTGGATATCTCTCATAGGGGCATATCTATCAAGCTCCGAATGGAGCTTGATGCCCTGTGTTTCTGGCAAGCCTGCAGGCTCGGCAGAAATAGCAGTTATAAAGCAGCGGTCACAAAGACCGCTGCTCCATAACCTGACCGCCTGCTCTGAGCAGGCGGACAGACATCACCAGAAATCAACCCGATCGAGTTGATTGACACCCCCTGCTGGCGGCCCATTGGCCGCGAGTCTGCAGGGGGCGGCATTGCACCAGCAGCTCTTGTGAGCTGCTGGTGCAATGCTGAATACGGAGAGCGTATTGCTCTCCGTATTCAGCAAGGTCTGGCGGACCTGATCCGCACTGTTGGATCAGGTCTGCCAGACCTTGATAAATAGAGGCCATAGACTTATATATATAATGGGGCACACTGTTTACAAAAACAACACTTATCGTTTGTGCAATAACCTGACACAGCATTAGACCAACAGTGCTAAAGCCGAAAGGTAGTTATGAATACTTCACATTCCAATATTCCTCACATAGAAAAAAAATATTAAAATTATTTAAATTAAATAAAAGTATTTCATGTTTCAAGGAATTTGACTGGAAAGGGCTAAAATATATATATATATGTGTATATATGTAAGTTTATACACACACATATATATATTTTTATATATATATATATATATATATATATAATCAATCAAGATAAGGATAAGCACTCACTGGATTTAAATACAATAACTATTTATTGGTAGTGACGTTTCGGGGCATTCACCCCTTCCTCAGACAGGAAGGGGTGAATGCCCCGAAACGTCACTACCAATAAATAGTTATTGTATTTAAATCCAGTGAGTGCTTATCCTTATCTTGATTGAATATCCTGCTAAGCACCCTGGTCTGTGTTTGGGTTGGCGAGTGAGAGTGCACTTACTTGGAGTCTATATATATATATATATATATATATATATATATATATATATATATATATATACACACACATGTTTAGATACATATATTCAACCCTTGTTTGCGCTCGAGTGCAACAGCTTACTTTCAGCTTGTAATATGCATGCAAGGCAGATAACACAGATATAAGTCCTCTATTGTAGCATTCGGCTGTAAAAAATTAGTTTGAGATTCCATTGATTACAGAGCTAGGGCTAGTAGAAATCGGAAGAAAAGCCTAGTTTATTCAAGTGTTTTGAGAAATGACAAGATGTAATATAAGCATAACAAATAATATAAATGAACTGTATTTTACACTCAAAAAGTTTATGGCTGATACACCACAATTTCAAGCTACATGTTTGATTAGAAGCTGTGATATTTTCTCACTCAGTCTCTTGGAAATGTAGTGGGAGCTTACAGTGGCAACTCGGCAGCTGTCAGTTTTCTGAGAACATTGTTCATGGGAACCCATGTTTGTCCACAGTAGATATCTTGAATGATTTTCTTGGTCCAGGTTTTACAAAAACCTCACAGTTTTCCTCACTGATATCCTCAATTAAGCCTAACCACCCCTGTTCATCATAAAGACAAGCAACACAGTAATTATTCTGTAGGATCAGGGGGACACATTTCATCACAGCATGTTCTTTAAACTTTTGTAATGCAGCTGTAAAGAAGCATCTAATAGTTCTCTCTGATATTGCTTCAAAACGGTGAAATTTTCTTGTACCTGGAAATTTCTCAAACTTTCATGAAATTCAGTTACTTCCCTGTTTTTCACATAGATGAATGAAACCCCCTAAATCTTATCATTACAGAAGAGGAACATATGTTCAGGGATGAAGATTTGACCCTCTGTTCTCCTCTGCAAACTGGCTTTTGTTGTTTCCCGCTTAGTTCCTTCCACTCGGTCACATGCACTTCTGCCATGGGACATTTTTTCTTATACCTCTCACAAGAGAACCTTCTCACAAGAGAACCTGCACATCATATTTAACAAGCAGCGGTCATCAGACTGCTGCTTGTTAAAGCCTTTCGCCAACTCAACAGTGGTCTAGTCAAGCCCTTCTTAAACTATGGGTCACAACCCAATATGGGGTCGCATAACCCTAATGTGGGGGCCGCAAAAAATTCAGGGAGGCCTGTGTAATATTTCGTATATTTTTCATCCCACGATCTTAATGCCGGTCTTAGGGGTGTGCGACCTGTGATATTGCACAGGGCACACACTCCAAGCACTGCCTGGCTGCCTGCTTCCTCCCAGCACTCCTTCTTCCCTCCTCCATGGTAGCGCTTGGAGGAAGTGATCATATATCACTTCTTCCCAGCGCACTGTGCTGCTCAGGAGAGAAGAGGGAGCCCTGCAGAGAAGGTCCTTGCTCAGCAGGTATGGTAGGAGGCCTATCTTTGTAGGAGTTGTAAGCAAGAGTACTGGTAGCTACTCTTAAAAATCAGTGTCAAACTCCCATAAAGGTTTTTTGTTTTTTTTCCATTGTCACCATGGCTCACATATTAACCTGGTCCCTGGGTAAGCAAAATTGCTTTCAGGCGTTATCAGATCTACTTCATCAAGCCTTCTACAGTTTTTGTTTTCCAATCTTGGGTTTTAAGAGATCCTGTGAAGACAAATACTTTAATATGTAATCAAAATCTCCCAGACCAGGTCTTTTTAGTTTTTTTTTCCTTCCATACAGGAAACAAACCAGATTTTATGAATATCCGTATACAAGCATAGATGAGTCCATTAGTAACTCATGGGGGAGTATGAGTATGGAAGGGAGGGTATGAGTATGGAAGGGAGGGTATGAGCATGGAAGGGAGGGTATGAGCATGGAAGGGAGGGTAAGAGTATGGAAGGGAGGATATGAGCATGGAAGGGAGGGTATGAGCATGGAAGGGAGGGTATGAGTATGGAAGATAGAGTATGAGTATGGAAGTGAGGGTATGAGCATGGGATGGAGGGTATGAGCATGGAAGGGAGGGTATGAGTATGGAAGGGAGGGTATGAGTATGGAAGGGAGGGTATGAGCATGGGAGGGAGGGTATGAGCATGGAAGGGAGGGTATGAGCATGGGAGGGGGTATGAATATGAAGGGGGGTATGGAAGATGCAGGGGAGTGACCATGGAAGGGGGGACTATGAAGGGGGTATGAATATGAAGGGGGAGTATGGAAGGGCCTGGGGAGTGAGCATGGAAGGAGCAGGGGAGTGAGAATGGAAGGGGGAGTATGAGCATGAAGGGGCAAGTATGAGTATGATTTATTATCAGTAAATGTTTGATTTGTATACCTATTTTATATACCCGGAGTCACGTGAAAATGTATCGCGTGAAAAGGGGTCGCAAGTGGAAAAAGTTTAAGAAGCCCTGGTCTAGTCCAACCGAAAAGATTGACAGCTCCTGCCCACACGTAATTGGCTGTGCGTGGGCAGGGGGAGGGATTGCACGCAAGCACAAAATAGACTTTGCGTGCAAAGGTAAATTCCTCTGGGGAAATTCTCCCCACCAGAGGCGAGCTGAGGCGGTCAGGGGCATGTATATGCGCCCCTGTACGCCTCAGCTTTGATAAATCGACCCCTTAGTTTCACCATTCAGTCTGAGACATTGAATCCCTTGCTGATTTTGTTCCAGGACCAGGAGCTTGGTAATAGACTGAGAATTTTAACTTTGCCCTCTTTGCTTGCTATGGCACACTTTTCTTCAAATAATCTGTTGTATTCGTTTGTTGAAAGAGCTTTGACACTGTTATACTCTGCTGGAACGATCTCATCAAACCAAGCTTAGACATTTCTTTTCAAAGTTTTAGAAATCCTTCCTACTTTAGCTCTTAAAGAACTTTGTCTTTTATCTCCCTAATCTTGGAAATAGGGGATACTCCAAGAGCAGCACAAGCTGAGTCAACCTTCTGAACAGAATCTTAGGGTAATACATAATTCTCTCTGCTCCATACATGTTTCTTTTTAAATTACAAACTTTTTTGTAGCAGATGGGACACAGTGACCTACCAGGGACAAGTTTTAGAGGACAGTTGTTTTCCTTTGATATGCGCTTTAATCAAATTTTTCCTTTTGTAATAGGTTTGTTGTGATATTTGAAGAGATTACAACAACTGTTAGCAAATAGTTGATGATATTTCAAAATGAATTTGTTTTCATGGTGCTTAAAAGCTGGTGTAACATCACATCCCTACCTTGATCACAGTAACTTATTTTCTTCTGAGCTGTAGTCACTGCTTTTATCACAGTAAACACCATAGCTCTTTTTATGACACTGTTAATTTGTAAAAGATCCAAGTGAACACTGTATTTCCATCAGATATCTATTTTACTTGAAACTAACACACTTCACATCTAACACACAAGAATACAGCCAACACACTACAAGCTGTGTCCATACACTTGCAGATTTGGGCATGCCCAGACAAGCAGAAAGAAGTCATGCTGCTCTAATGCTATGTTTGTACCTGAACCAACATGATAGATCGTGCTTCACTGTTGCCAATATCAAATGTAAAATAAATGTTAGAGCTCATTGACAAGCATAAGCTATTGCATGTCAAACATAAACATAATTACTGTAAAATACTGTTAATTTTTATTATTTGTTCTGCTTATATTACATTGTCATTTCTCAAAGCGTATGAATAAAGTTGGCTTTTCCCCAGGTTTCTACTAGTCCTAGCTTTGTAACTAGAGGAATCTCAAACTATGATACCACCAAGGACTGTAAAAACTTCAGGTTCCTGTCTGTTCTCTCAACAGAGATAATCAACCTGAAAGTGCTGGTAAATGTTAAAAAATGCCCTTTCTTGCTCCCATAGAAAAAAAAAAATAGAAGCCTTAAACCTGAAATGTTCTGCATACACACTATACTTACCTAGAACCATCCTGAGCTAAGGTATTGAGGTTTCCATAAACATTGGCTTAACCAAAATCTGGCGTACACCATGGCACAAAGATGGCTGCCGTCGTCAAGCCAAGTAAAATAAAATTTAAAAACTGGTGGTTTTGCAGTACCAAAACATAGAGGTAATAACTCCAAGAAAAATTTGGTAAAATTAAAAATGGTCAAGCAACCTGTGTTGGACCACTTGGGATGGATTGACCCATAGGAAAAGGCAAAACAATGGAGGTTTTGCTAAAAAAATAAGTGGCAAAAGTTGTCTAAACCATTAACATGTTTGGATTGGTTATTCTAAATAAGGCAAGCGTGTGTGGTGTTTGACTATTGAAAAACAATTGCAGCAAACAAGATGTTAATGCATTCCAAACTATTTCACAATTGATTAGTGCGGGTTATTGCGCCTTCAGAGCTCTGGTTAACATAAAAGTGTCAAAAAAACACATAAAAATGCATTACAAAGTACAGTTACACTTATAATAACACCATCTAATAAAAATTATTCAAAAGAAATATTGCACAAAAAAGTTATAAGGGCTCAGATATGAGGTCTCCAGTGTTAGAAAGAAAAAAAGGCAAAGGGCTTTAACATTGAGATACATACATATACATGTCTAAAGATCGATATGTATTTACTGACATATATACACATATAAACACATAAATACATATGTATACATATATAGACATATACATAAGTGCATTGGAGCCCTTTGCAGTCAAGTAAAGGGAAACCTATTTATGTAATATTCATATTTAATAAAGTGAAATATGTATTTATGAATAAATATAACATATTATTCTATGTGAAGAACATTGGAATGTGAAATATTAATATTTTATGTCAGGTTAGCACACTTATAAATATGCCATCAGGTTTGCGCATGGTTAGGGTATTAGGTTTCTTTTTCTACTTTTTTTGCTCCATTGACTTCTATGGGGAATATGTTATCGAGCGTGCAATATTCTAAATTCAGCTTTTTACGCAGTTTACTTTCAAATCATAACACGAGCACAACTTGATGCGTGCGTGACTTCTAGCGGAGTTAACGCTCGCAGGAGTGTTAAATAATGCTCCACTGGCCTGTAGTATGTTAATTTATTGTAGAAATACAGACCATTTTTGTAATTACAGGGTATTCACACGAAAATACACAAAATACACACTAGAAACTAGGAAATATCTGCCATATATTTCATAATACAAAAAGCATTAAATGATGTCCAGAAACAATTCATCTTCTAAATTAATATGTATAAATAAATTGTAAATAATAATGACAATTAGCACTAATTGATTACAAATATTTATTTTTCACCCTACAATTTTCTATGGATTAGAAAGTTAAAAGACAGACCTTATAATGTGAAGGAGGAAACTGTATGGTTGGAGGTGCTCCTTATCTGGTCTGTAGGAGGAATGGTTTTGTTTTTATGGGTTAATTGGAGAGGCAGTATGAATCAGTTCACTTTTGAAAGTGTAACATCATCACACGCAATCCATATTATCTGTTGTTTTTTGTTGTTTTTTTATTTAAAGGGACAGTCAAGTCAAAATTAAAATTGCATGCCCAATCTGAATCATGAAAGTTTAAACAATTTTCCAATTTACTTTTATCATCAAACTTGCTTTGTTCTCTTGGTATTCTATGTTGAAAGCTAAACCTTAGTAGGCTCCTATGCTAATGTCTAAGCTCTTGAAGGTCACCTTTTATCTCAGTGCATTTTGACCGTTTGTCACAGCTAGACAGCACTAGTTCATGTGTACCATATAGATAACATTGTGCTCCCTCTCGTGGAGTTACTTATGAGTTAGCACTGATTGGCTAAAATGCAAGTCTATCAAAAGAACAGAAATAAGGGGCAGTCGGCAGAGGCTTAGATACAAGGTAATCACAGAGGTAAAAAGTATATTAATATAACTGTGTTGGTTATGCAAAACTGGGGAATGGGTAATAAAGGGATTATCTATCTTTTTTTAAACAATAAAAATTCTGAAGTAGACTGTCCCTTTAATTCAGTCACTACAGTAAATACAGAAGTATCTAAGTCAATGTTATTAATGTTTTTATTGTACTAGAAAAACTAGAAGTAGCTGCAGTTGTATATTTACCACATGACTGCCAGAATGTTTTAAGGCCTACTGACATTTTAAAAGTTTACATTAGCTGTATTATTACACTAAACCAATAAGAAAAAAAAAATCATGTGGTGTCACGCTTTACATTTTGTAAACAGATACTACGATATTCAATTTAAGAAAAGGGAGTTCTTTGTGGTAGTGGATGTTAAAGGTCTAATTGTATATCCACCTACGGACTTCTCTATAGGGGATCCTTATTAGCTAGACTTTAGCTAAAAAATAAGAAGCATCTTGTTTGTAACCCTTTCATATCTATGGAGTGGAGAATAACTTTCTAACAGATATGTCTATTTACTAACAGATGTTTATTCACTAAATAGCGTGATGTATACAAAGCCGGACTGGGCAGGGGGGAACAGCTCTGGAAAAAATTGAATCCCATCCCTATTTTCTACTGAGTCAGTAAAATGCACACACACCATTTTTCGCAAGGAGATTACTGGAATACTCCTTCCCCCAATATATTTTTTCAAACTTAAATTATATTAGTTTGTAATAAAAAAAAATGATTATGCATAATGTGATCTGGAGAAGACACTCTAAACAGTGTTTCACTCTGTTTCACAGTGTGACTTGACTAGACACTAGAAACCAATCAAAGAAGGGCCACTAAATGGTATATGGTCTAGGAAATAAAACTCACAAGGAAATACTTTGTGGCCTTAGTACATATAGCTCAGAGGAGAAAAGGTTAGGTTATTCAGCTGTATTCCCCCACCAACAGAAATACCTCTTTAAATTGTAGCTGGTCAGCCCAAGCTGCTGCAGCCCACCGGGAAATCTCCTGGTATCTTGTAAGGCCAATCCGATCCTGGATGTAAATGTTTACACTAGCAATTACATTTCTACGAAAACTCTGTGTAAGATGTTTTGTGAATCCTGACTGAGCTTTATGAATTGCAGCATTTGATGACATTGTAGCATATGATGATGATAATAACATTTTATTTGGAATGTGTTAGGATATTCCAGAAAGCTATACAGGGGTAAAATAAAAAATTGTACTAGATTAAGCAGAAAACAGAGTGCATTCCAGACTCATTGTAAAGTACACTATTATTAAAACTGCAAGATAAAATATTAAATACCAGAGCAAAGCATATGGAAACATTATCACCAATATGGACTACACTTCCCAGTGTGCCCCTCATAGTATTTCCAGTTTCCAGTTGTGGCTGTAATAATCCACAGAGATTCTTGTTCCATTAAACCCCAACAGTTAACCCATCCGATTCCCAATCCTGATCCAAAACAGCTCCTTTATCCTTTCAAGTGTTGATACCATCTGGCCCCAGAAATGCATACCCCCCAACTGTCCCGATTTTCACGGGACAGTCCCGATTTTAGGGGTCTGTCCCCCTGTCCCGGGTTGCTAGCCATCTGTCCCAATTTGCCCCAGGCATTAAAAAAATTTATTTTTTTTTTTTTTTATTTTTTTTTTTTATTCTGTTGGGCTCATACTCAGAAGCAGCTGGCTTTGCTCTCACAGGGTTAGATACCTGTTAGATTCCCTATGGAAAAGGAATAGTGTGTGGGTTAAGCAGGAGTAAGAAGGCTGTATACACTCTGACCACGGGTAATGGTGACCTCTCTAACCTACCTCTGGTAGTGATGATGTCTAACCCCTGGTGATAATACTAGCATGCCTTCAGTTTTATACAATGAGCAGTGCTAATACCAGGGTAACGAACAGTGGCAGCCACAGACTGCCAGCTAATGTGCTTGCCTACCCCAGGACCCCATACAATGAATGACAGATACCCATATATGATGTAGTGTGTGTGTCTATCTGTATTCATAACTGTGTGTGTGTATATGTATGTATAAGTTTATGCTATGTAGTGTGTGTGTGTCTGCATGTATAAATGTAAGCTATGTAGTGTGTGTATGTGTATCTGCATGTATAAGTGTGTATCTGCATGTATAAGTGTATGCTATGTAGTGTCTGTGTATCTGCATGTATAAGTGTATGCTAAGTAGTGTGTGTGTATCTGCATGTATAAGTGTATGCTATGTAGTGTGTGTATCTTCATGTGTAAGTGTATGCTATGTAGTGTGTGTGTATCTGCATGTATAAGTGTATGCTATGTAGTGTGTGTGTATCTGCATGTATAAGTGTATGCTATGTAGTGTGTGTGTATCTGCATGTATAAGTGTATGCTATGTAGTGTGTGTGTATCTGCATGTGTAAGTGTATCCTATGTAGTGTGTGTGTGTGTGTGTATCTGCATGTATAAGTGTATACTATGTAGTGTGTGTGTGTATCTGCATGTGTAAGTGTATGCTATGTAGTGTGTGTGTATCTGCATGTATAAGTGTATACTATGTAGTGTGTGTGTGTGTGTGTGTGTGTATCTGCATGTATAAGTATATGATATGTAGTGTGTGTGTGTGTATCTGCATATGTAAGTGTATATGCTATGTAGTGTGCTACTGTGCATTGTTGCTGACTTTAAAGGCCAGAATTTAGAATATTAATGGGGAATGCAGAGAGCAGTTTTAAAGAATTTATTATTAAATGTCCAATTAAGATAAAATATTTAGCAATGTCTTTGCAAAGGCTAATTAAATACATAGCTCACATAGCCATACCAGTGGTTTGAGCTTGTGTTTGATTTGTTGCCTAAGTGTATTAAAATATATGACTTTATTTAGAATTTTATTTATATTACTTTGGTCTTATAATTTTTTTTAAGCCACGCCTACCACATTTCAATTTTTTGCGGGGGGGGGGGGGTGTCCCTCTTTTGAATTTTGAAATGTTGGGAGGTATGGAAATGTATTTAAATCGTAGCTTTATATACATCTGCCCATTAACAAAGACATACAGTTAATCACAAGCAAGGTACTGCACAATGAAAGGAACTGAAAGATTGATAACGCTTACATATGTTCTTCTCTTGTAAGTGATAATTTATCTTGAGTGCTAAGATAAATGTGTGCAATCTTAACTTAAATCTGGGATGCTCTGTTATGTACTTATCCCTACAGAGTTCTTCTATTACTATTGTCTACACCAAAAGATTGTTGACTGGAGATTGTGAATGAGTAAAACTGACACAGCAGTGTGGATTCTTTACATTCATTTTGCCAATATTTTTTTTTTTTTTTTCTTACTTATAACAATTGAAACACAGGTAGTGTATACTGTGTACAATAAATAGAAACTAGATAGAAAGAACCAGAATGTTATATTTTCCTTCCCACTGCATTATGTGACAGTTTTAAGCCAATCACAAAATGCATATACGTATATCCTGTGAATCTCACACATGCTCAATAGGAGCTGGTGGCTCAGGAAGTGTGTATATAAATAGATTGGGCACATTTAGATAATGGAAGTGATTTGGAACGTTTTTAAAATTGTGTGCTCTATCGGAATCATAAAAGTTTAATTTTGACTTCACTTTCCCTTTAAAGATAGTGACTGTTCTGGCTCAGCAAATTTGTGATGTAGGTACTATATAAAGTTAAGTGATAGACTTTTTCCTAAGTTAAAGGGACAGTCTAGGCCAAAATAAACTTTCATGATTCAGATAGAGCATGTAATTTTAAACAATTTTCCAATTTACTTTTATCACCAATTTTGCTTTGTTCTCTTGGTATTCTTAGTTGAAAGCTTAACCTAGGAGGTTCATATGCTAATTTCTTAGACCTTGAAGACCACCTCTTTTCAGAATGCATTTTAACAGTTTTTCACCACTAGAGGGTGATAGTTCATGTATTTCATATAGATAACACTGTGCTCGTGCACGTGAAGTTATCTGGGAGCAGGCACTGATTGGCTAAACTGCAAGTCTGTCAAAAGAACTGAAATAAAGGGGCAGTTTGCAGAGGCTTAGATACAAGATATTCACAGAGGTTAAAAGTGTATTAATATAACTGTGTTGGTTATGCAAAACTGGGGAATGGGTAATAAAAGGATTATCTATCTTTTAAAACAATAAAAATTATGGTGTAGACTGTCCCTTTAAGTGATAGGCTTTTCTGAATGGGTGTGTTTTGAATTATGATGTATAACAGATTTGAGATGAATGTTCCAGAGAACAGGTGCCTGTGGGCTGAAGTGGGAGGTTGTGATGACTAAGACTAAATAGAGCAGCATATTCTTACACATTATATGTAAATTGTCAAAATGATTTAATTTCCCCAATATTGTGAAGAGGGTGTTGGAGCAAAAGCAAAATAATTTGTGTGTAGCCCAATTTAATAAAATGACGGTGTAACCTTTAATGTGTTCACAGTGAGCCATTTTACATACTGGAGTGTATTAAATTATTTACAAATAACTCCTTTACCTTTATTTTCTTATTTGAAATAGTTGTTTTGCCTGATACATCAGGCAAAACAACTATACCACCTATACTGAAAATGTCTGTACTAAAAGGGACAGTCAACCCAAAAATTCTTCTAAGTTATATATATAAAGTTTCAATCGATCATTATTTACAAATGAAGCCCGGTTTTGTGATCTATAGCGTTTGCAAGTAAAAGCGCTTACTGTTCGCGCCTCTGCCGTTTGAAAATGTCCGTTTTGCCCCTCCCCTATTTCATCATCCTCTACATCATCATCTTCTTGTAATCGCAGTAACTTTGTGATCGTCCTTGTACCCTGCTTTGGCGCATGCGCAATGCGCCTATTATACTGAAGGGGGAACGTTTGTAACAGGAACAAAATCACTGGCACATTATCTGAGCCGTTCATAGTTGCGGCGTACCAGTGTGCTGTTCAACCCTCCGGCAGCAGTTAGCAGTTCCAAGATTGGATTCTACTCACAGTTATATGGTATGTCTCTTCAAATGGTTTATACTTATTTTGCAGCACTGGTAGTATAAAGCAGACTTAGTTGGGTGTGAATACAATTAGGGTAAAACCGCTAAACTGCTAATAATATTTTTTTTCTTTTAGTAGCAGACAATGTATAAAATAGTCTCTCTGTAATTATTTGAATATTTTGTAAAATGATTGTATTACTGTCCTAGGCAGGGTCATAGACATATAAAAAAAAAAAAAAGTTACAAGACATTTCTGCATTACTCCAATGATGTCCAAAGGCACAATTTCTAGGTATCCACTGATTTGAACAGGTTGATAAAGTGAATTTATATTTGACATACAACATGAAAACAATTAAAAAGTATCTTAAAATTGCAAGCTGTATCTGGACTTTGAAAATGTAATATTAATTTTCATGCCCCTTTAAATGCAGTATATTCTTCAGTCAAACATAAATTAATTATATAATTTATTTAAATTTGTAGTTGATTCCACACTATTCTATTTTATTCACTGTTTAGTTTTTCAAAGATTCCAGATCTTTGTAATCTGATAGGAATTTCGAACTGAAGTCTTAACATTGGTAAAATTTTATTAACAAACAACATATCACGTGACCTACTTTGTTTACCTCATCCTATTAACTTACTAACTTACTAACAAGAAGATGATCAATTAACATTTTCATTTAGTTTCCCATAGAAAACCCTTCTAGCTATGTTTTAATAAACACAACTATGTCTTTAATCCATTACAAGCAATGGCATTTTCTCTTGTAAGATGTATCGAGTCCACGGATTCATCCATACTTGTGGGATATTCTCCTTCCTAACAGGAAGTGGCAAAGAGAGCACCCACAGCAGAGCTGTCTATATAGCTCCTCCCTTAGCTCCACCCCCCCAGTCATTCTCTTTGCCTGCTTAACTGCTAGGAAGGGTAAAGTGAGTGTGGTGACAAAAATGTTAGTTTTTATTTTCTCAAGCAAAAGTTTGTTATTTTAAATGGTACCGGTGTGTACTATTCACTCTCTGGCAGAAAAGGGATGAAGATTTCTGCAAGGAGGATGATGATCTTAGCACTTTGTAACTAAGATCCACTGCTGCTCTCACAAGGGCTGAAGAGTACAGGAAAACTTCAGTTGGGGGAACGGTTTGCATGCTAAGCTGCATTGAGGTATGTTCAGTCTATTTTTTTCTAGACAGACTGTGATAATTCTAGAAAAAGGCTGGCAATATCCCCATGAGGGAAGGGTAAGCTGTATTCAGACACTTAGTAGGAATCCCAGCTTGCATAAAGGGCTCATTGGTTACTGGTGACACTGTTAGGAAAAAACGTTTTTTTATTGCAAACATAACGTTTTTTGAGGGACTTTAAGGGGTCATTGTGGCTTATTTAAGGGTTATCAACCCACATGGCTAGTTTGGAAACACTCTGGTGTGTTTCTTTTAGGCCCCATAACATCAAGTGAGGTGGGAGGGGCCTATTTCCGTGCCTCAGTTGCGCAGTTTCTTTTACTCAGAGACATCCAGCTGCTTCTCCAGAAGGTCCTACTGTTGTTTGAGGGCTTAAAGGAGTTTTTTCCCCCCACAAATCTTTCCTAAAGGGCAGGTAGGCGCCACAGCAGGGCTGTGGCAAGGTGCTGAATGTGTTTTTACCGGTTTTTGACGTTTTGTCAATCCGGTTTTTACATTAAGGGGTTAATCGTTTATTTGTCTAGCTGTGCAATCTTACTAAAGCTTTATGATGCTACTGTAAAAATTTCGTAAAGTTTACTGCTTTTTACACTGTTTTGCAGAGTTTGTGCATCTTTTTTTCTCTTAAAGGCACAGTACCGTTTTTTTCTAAGTATTATTTGCTTTGATTAAAGTGTTTTCCAAGCTTGCTTGTTTCATTACTAGCCTGTTTAACGTGTCTGACATCAAGGAAAATCCTTGTTCAATGTGTTTGGAAGCCATTGTGGAACCTCCTCTTAGAATGTGTCCCACTTGCACTGATATGTCTATAAATTATAAAGAGCATATTTTAGCACTTAAAAATATAGCAATAGATGATTCTCAGACAGAAGCAAATGAGGGTTTGCCATCTAGCTCTCCCCAGGTGTCACAACCAGTAACGCCCGCACAAGTGACGCCAAGTACCTCTAGTGCGTCAAATTCATTTACTTTACAAGACATGGCCACAGTTATGAATACAACCCTCACAGAGGTTTAATCTAAACTGCCTGGTTTACAAGGAAAGCGTGACAGCTCTGGGTTAAGAACAAATGCTGAGCCGTCTGACGCTTTAGTATCCGTATCCGATATACCCTCACAAAGTTCTGAAGCAGGGGTAAGGGATTTGTTATCTGAGGGAGAAATTTCTGATTCAGGTAAGACGCTCCCTCAGACAGATTCTGATATGACGGCCTTTAAATTTAAGCTTGAACACCTCTGCTTATTGCTCAGGGAGGTATTAGCGACTCTAGATGATTGTGACCCTATAGTGGTTCCAGAGAAATTGTGTAAAATGGACAAATGCATAGAGGTTCCTGTTTACACTGATGTTTTTCCAGTCCCTAAGAGGATTGTGAATATTGTTACTAAGGAGTGGGATAGACCAGGTATTCTGTTCGCTCCCCCTCCTGTTTTTAAGAAAATGTTTCCCATATCTGACACCATGCGGGACTCTTGGCAGATGGTTCCTAAGGTGGAGGTAGCTATTTCTACTCTCGCTAAGCGTACAACTATACCTATCAAAGACAGTTGTGCTTTCAAAGATCCTATGGATAAAAAATTAGAGGGTCTCCTGAAGAAAATTTTTGTTCATCAGGGTTTTCTTCTCCAACCTATTGCGTGCATTGTTCCTGTAACTACTGCAGCTGCTTTCTGGTTTGAGGCTCTAGAAGAGGCTCTTCAGATGGAGACTCTATTAGAGGATATTATGGATAGAATTAAGGCCCTTAAGTTGGCTAATTCTTTCATTACAGATGCCGCTTTCCAACTGGCTAAATTAGCGGCAAAGAATTCAGGTTTTGCCATTTTAGCATGCAGGGCGTTATGGCTTAAGTCCTGGTCTGCTGATGTATCATCAAAATCTAAACTTTTGAACATCCCTTTCAAAGGAAAGACCCTATTCGGGCCTGAACTGAAAGAGATTATTTCAGACATCACTGGAGGGAAAGGCCATGCCCTCCCTCAGGATAAAACAAATAAAATGAGTACCAAACAAAATAATTTTCGTTCCTTTCGGAACTTCAAGGGTGGTCCTGCTTCAGCTTCCCCTGCTGCAAAGCAATAGGGGAATTTTGCCCAATCCAAGTCAGTCTGGAGACCTAACCAGGCTTGGAACAAGGGTAAACAGGCCAAGAAGCCTGCAGCTGCCTCCAAGACAGCATGAAGGGGTAGCCCCCAATCCGGGACCGGATCTAGTAGGGGACAAAATTCTAGAAGACCTACATACCATGGGAGTGATCCACCCAGTTCCAAAATCGGAACAAGGGCTAGGGTTTTATTCAAACCTGTTTGTGGTTCCCAAAAAAGAGGGAACTTTCAGACCAATCTTGGATCTCAAAATTCTAAACAAATTCCTCAGAGTACCATCATTCAAGATGGAGACTATTCGGACTATTCTACCGTTGATCCAGGAGGGTCAATATATGACTACCATGGACTTAAAGGATGCGTATCTACACATCCCTATTCACAGAGATCATCATCAATTCCTCAGATTCGCATTTCTGGACAGGCATTACCAGTTTGTGGCCCTTCCCTTCAGGTTGGCCATGGCTCCCAGAATTTTCACAAAGGTGCTAGGGTCCCTTTTGGCGGTTCTAAGACCGCGGGGCATAGCAGTGGCACACTCAGACAAAAAGCATCATCCGTTTGGCTTATGAGACTGCTGGCCAGCAGCCTCCTGAAAGAATTACTGCTCATTCTATTAGAGCAGTGGCTTCCACATGGGCTTTTAAAAATGAGGCTTCTGTTGAACAGATTTGTAAGGCGGTGACTTGGTCTTCGCTTCATACTTTTTCCAAATTTTACAAATTCGATACTTTTGCTTCTTCGGAGGCTATTCTTGGGAGAAAGGTTCTACAAGCAGTGGTGCCTTCCGTTTAAGGTACCTGTCTTGTCCCTCCCTTCATCCGTGTCCTAAAGCTTTGGTATTGGTATCCCACAAGTATGGATGAATCCGTGGACTCGATACATCTTACAAGAGAAAACAAAATTTATGCTTACCTGATAAATTTCTTTCTCTTGTGATGTATCGAGTCCCCGGCCCGCCCTGTCTGTTTAAGACGGGTAGTATATTTTTATTTTAAAAACTTCAGTCACCTCTGCACCCTATAGTTTCTCCTTTTTCTTCCTAGCCTTCGGTCGAATGACTGGGGGGGTGGAGCTAAGGGAGGAGCTATATAGACAGCTCTGCTGTGGGTGCTCTCTGTGCCACTTCCTGTTAGGAAGGAGAATATCCCACAAGTATGGATGAATCCGTGGACTCGATACATCACAAGAGAAAGAAATTTAGTACCATCAAACAAGGGGATAATTTTGTAGAAGGAAACAGGTACTCACAAAAGCAGAGCACCCAATGGTGCTAATGAGGCAGACTGGAAGTTTGTAGGGTCCAGCTCACTGCAGGCAGGCAGACTGGGCACATGGACAGGAACTTCAGCACAGATGTATCACTAGTGCTTATATCGGATTGCAGAGCTACCATAGCCTAGTACAGTAAGAACTGGTAGAAAGAGAATATATAAGGTCACACAATGTGTAGTGCACCACCAGGTTCAGTAAAGTCAAGCTGGGACCTCTCAGTTGCCCAGTGGACTGCGCTCTTGGCAAGCTATAGAGTATGTTGCATCTCTCTTTAGAAGCATATAAGTTAGTTATTTGCTTATTTAGTTTAGGATCATTTTATAAACATTTTCCTATTTTCATGTTGTATGTCAAATACAAATTCACTTTATCAACCTGCTCAAATGAGTGGTTACCTGGAAAGTGTGCCTTTGGACTTCATTGGCGTAATTCAGAAATGTCTTGTAACTTTATTTTTTATATGTCTATGACCCCCTTTAGGACAGTAATACAATAATTTTACAAAATATTAAAATAATTACAAAGAGACTATTTTATACATTGTCTGCTACTAAAAGAAAAAAATATGATTAACAGTTTAAAGGTTTTACCCTATTTGTATTCACACCCCACTAAGCCTGCTTTATACTACTAGTGCTGCAAAATAAGTATAAACCAGTTGAAGAGACATACCATATAATTGCGAGTAGAATCCAATCTGGGAACTGCTAATTGCTGCCGGAGGGTTGAACAGCACACTGGTACGCCGCAACTATGAACCACTTAGATAATAAACCAGTGATTTTGTTCCTGTTACAAACGTTCCCCCTTCAGTATAATAGGTGCATGGCGCATTGCGCATGCGCTAAATCAGGGTACGAGGACGATCGCAAAGTTACTGTGATTACAAGAAGATGATAATGTAGATGATGACAAAATAGGGGAGGGGCCAAATGGACATTTTTAAACGGCAGAGGCGCGAACAGTAAGCGTTATTACTAGCAAACGCTATAGATCACAAAACTGGGCTACATTTGTAAATAATGATCGATTGAAACTTTATATATATAACTTAGAAGAATTTTTGGGTTGACTGTCCCTTTAAGTACTGGTTAAAAAAAAACTATGTAAGCAAGAAGGTTAAGATGAAATGATGCCTCGGGGGGGGGGGGCTTTGACAGAGATGTACTAAAATGTAAATTTTCCATTGTTCTTTCTAAGTATTAGACTTTGAGTAAACAGTGATAAATAAAATAAAGACGGCTTTGTAAACAAATAGACAGATACGATAGAAGTATATATTGCCTACAAGCTCAACCCATTGTATTGGGTAGTGGTTTCAGTTAAAGTGACACTCAAGTCAAAATTAAACTTTCATTATTCAGATAGAGCAGCAATTTTAAACAACTTTCCAATTTACTTCCATTAACAAAATGTGTAGTCTTTTTATATTTAAACATTTTTAGTCACCAGCTTCTTTTGAGCATGTGCAAGAATTCACAGAATAAACGTGTATGCATTTGTGATTGGCTGATGGCTGTCACATGGTATGTGTATGCATTTGTGATTGGCTGGTGGCTGTCACATGGTACAATGGGAGTGGAAATAGACGTAACTTTTAAAATTGTCAGAAAAAAAAATCTAGTACTCATTTGAAGTTCAGACTAAGTGCTATTTCATTGCCTTGTTATCTTGCATTTGTTGCAAATCTACTGTGTTGACAGGTCCTTTAACAGAAACCGATATTTCATGTACATAAATAAACATAAACAAAAATTATATACATTTTAAACACTGCAGCTGGTATAACAAGTAAACACATTAAGGGGAACCAATTTTACAGTACATTGTCCCTTTAAGCACAAGCAGACAATGTTCTCAGTCAGGTAACCTGTACACCCACCTTATAAATCAGTGAGCTGCCACTTGGAGCCTTATTTGTTATTGCACAAGTGAAAACCTGTACAGTTGCTCCCCTTGCTCTTGCACTTGTCAATCTTCCCAGATAAATTACTGTTAGGAAGCCTGCTTTTTAACTTGTGGGTGCAGGATTTAGTGAGCCTGCATTGCAAGAGCTCAAAAGCTGTTTTTTTTCTTTTTCTTTTTTTAACAAACAAGCCATTATACATACTTTATGTAACTGAAACTTATTTTATTTCATATGTATTTTATTATGTAAAGACATTTCATTTTTTTTTTTTTTTTTTTTTTAATAGTGGCACTAATACAAATGCTATCACGTGTCATAATTTTAAATGAGTTGCAAATGTTTTTAAATGGGCAGGCAATTCCATTTCTCTCCAGCAATATTCGTTAGCATAAGCACAAAGTGACCAAATCTAATTCTAATTGAGACCCTCTGCATGGGATGAATACCCAGAAGGGTATATAGTTTCCAAAATTGCCTCAGGGAACAAATCAGCACTGCGAGAGATCATCAAAAGCAAAAATGCTCACTTTACATAGTGGGGATAATGAGGAAGTCATCCGAATATACATTATAAGGTCAACAGAATATACACACTGCTTTCAATAAAGCAGTGGTTTATAAGAGCAAATATATATATATATTTCTATAAGGGGAATATATATATAATTCTATAAGGGGAATATATATATATATATAATTCTATAATTCTATAAGGGGAATATATATATATAATTCTATAATTCTATAAGGGGAATATATATAATTCTATAAGGGGAATATATATAATTCTATAAAGGGAATATATATATATAATTCTATAAGGGGAATATATATATATATAATTCTATAAGGGGAATATATATATATAATTCTATAAGGGGTATATATATATATATATATATATATATATATATATATATATATATATATATATATATATATATATATAATTCTATAAGGGGAATATATATATATATATAATTATATAATTCTATAAGGGGAATATATATAATTATATAATTCTATAAGGGGAATATATATATATATATATATATAAAATTCTATAATTCTATAAGCGGAATATATATATATATATATATATATATATAATTCTATAATTCTATAAGGAGAATATATATATAATTCTATAATTCTATACGGAGAATATATATATATATATATATATATATATATATATATATATATAATTCTATAAGGGGAAAAAATATTGTGTTTGCCTGTTAGCCAGTAGAATACATAAACAATACATATGAAAATACTTTTAGGGCAGTTATTACAAAGTAATACAAGGAGTTCCAGTTCACTTTATTTAAAACAATAAAGTCTAAAACACTAAGGACAAAATGTAAAGAATAGCCCTTTTATAACTGCATCATCTCAAACACCATTTAATTTAAGAGGTATTAATGATCTTTCTTGGAAAAATTCATTTGTGAATATATTATATTTCCAAGCTCGAAAATCTATTGTGATTAATGAAAATGCGATATTAAAACCAAATAATTAAAACATTTGTTCAGAATCAGCATGCATGACTACTTGTGCAAAAGTAGAAGACATTATTTCAGTATGGTTTTAAAGACTAAGACATTTTTTTCAAATATGTTTATAATGGTTTGCAAGGCTTTCAATACATACTAAGTTATTATTGAAAGATCTAATGGTGTTTTGAGAGCAAATATTAGCCTGATAATAAGATGCAGCTGTTTTTTTTATTTTAATTATTTTAAATGTTTAAATAGTGAAGAGAAAAGTGTAAAGTTTTAGACTATATAAAGTATTGTACACTTGTGTGCTGTAACTTAGCTATCATAGGTTTAAAAGCCTGTTCCTCTTATCTAATCCCCTTGGTAGGACAGTTAAAGGGATATGAAACCCTCATTTATTTATATCATGATTCAGATAGAGCATGCAATTTTAAGCAACTTTTGAATTTACTCCTATTTTCAATTTTTCTTTGTTTGCTTTTTATCTTTATTTGAAAAAAAAAACAGGAATGTAAGCTTAGGAGCCGGCCCATTTTTGGTTCAGAACCTGGGCAGCTCTTGCTGATTGGTGACTACATTTATCAATTTTACCTGCTGGGGTGTAGTAAATTGTTTAAATATAATGCCTTAACCTCCATTTTTGCATGTGAAAAAGCTGTTGCTTTCCTAGGTATCCCTACCTATAGTGACAATTTCAATACTTATGTATTGGCTATAGGAAAGCTATGTAAACATAGCCATCAGAAGAAATCCCACTCCTAGTAGAAGGTATGAGAGATGAGTAATAAAATGTTTATTTTAGTTGGTGCTCTCTAAGGGTCTGATGATCAAAAACTTGTCAGCATGAAGAGAAATCACACAAAATCTTTGGGGGCTTTTTTTTAACATTTTATTGCAATGAATGCATCTACCCTTCACATTCAGGACTCTGTATACCTAGGTAAACATCTCTTAAAGGGACAGTATAGTCCAAAATAAACGTTCATGATAGGGTATGTCATTTTAAACAACTTTCCAATTTACCTTTATCATCAATTTTGCTTTGTTCTCTTGGTATTCTTAGTTGAAAGCTAAACCTAGGAGGTTCATATGCTAATTTCTTAGACCCTGAAGGCCGAATCTTATCTAAATGCATTTTGTCAGTTTTCACCACTAAAGGGTGTTAGTTCATGTGTGTCATATAGATAACACTGTGCTCATGCAGGAGTCAGCAGTGATTGGCTAAAATGCAAGTCTGTCAAAAGAACGGAAATAAGGGGGCAGTCTGCAGTGGCTTAGATACAAAGTAATCAAAGAAGTAAAAAGTGCATTTATATAACTGTATTGGTTATGCAAAGCTCAGCCTATTGTAAGGGGTTGTGGTGTCAAAGCACAAACAGCTATTTTTTATACAAAAATAAACATAACAGAGCAATGTCACATACATTTTATACCATATATTAAACATATCATTTGTTTTATCAGCAACTCAGTTTTTTAATGGTACACATAAAACCAACTTTTAAAAAATGCATTCAGATTAGCAGTTTGCATGATATACGCCAATCGCAAACAAATCAAATTTGGCTGTTTTAAAACTTGGCGAAAGTTTGTTTCAATGTAAAAACTTTCCCAGAATAGTATGACTTGTATCTAGAGTTGAGGCAGCCAAGATTGGGCAACATTAGCATTAGCCAACTTGTTATAAAAAAAAGTCCACTGGACAGTCAGGTTTAATGACAAAACATCACAAAATAATATGTTTAATGCACAGAAGACCAAACCCACTGCCTCATGTTTAGCTGTGTTGGTAGAGTGTTAGCAATCTGTACTGCATAACAAACTGTGAATAACTTATTCATTGTCAAACACTTTTATAAAACAGCAACATGTAAAAAATCAAATATGAAGTGCCATATTTTTGTCAATAAATTAATTTGAAACATAGTTTATTTTATTCTTGTACCTTTTAATGTAAATTTGTTTCTCTTACTGTAAAATGAGCATTATCAAAAGTCTTACTCGCTTGTCTTTGGCTTCACTTAAATAAATGAGAGGGTTAATGTGCTGATAAACAAGTCTACTGTACTTTAAAGACTTTTCAGATTGATTAATGTAGAGGTATTTGACATGTTTTTATGGAAGTCCTCTGAAAAGTGCTGAAAATGGAGTCTAACATTTTGATAGTGATTCCTCTGATTTTGCATATAAGTTTATCAGGCCACAAAAACACATCTGAAAAGGTTATTGGCTGGAGTGGAATCTAGGCCAAACTAATGTATTATCCATTTAAACAGGCTTTGTCTATAAAACTGTCTAGATTGCAATGGGCTGATTTCTTGTTGTGATTAAAACTCAGCCAATAGAATAGATTTGCAACACAAACCACAACACTGCTTTTCAGTCTACTCTATAGAGGATGCGGTACTCCACATCATGCTTTCTAGCAACAAGACAACATTGTTTACTTATGCAAAACAGTCACCAGTGTTGTTCTGTAAAAGAGGACTAAAAATAATGGTTTGTTAGAAACTAGATTAATTCTTTAAACACAAAAGATAGGAGCACCTCCGCTCGTTAGCCGAAACGCGTCAGTGGGTCACTGGGATTTACCTAATCCTTCGACCTTTAGCTGTTTGCAACTACCAAGATTTTAACCTGTTTTGGAATAAAGTTTACTTTTTACTTTTATTCCGCGGAGGTGCACCTATCTTTTGTGTTTGAACTGTTCGTGAAATCTTTGTGAGCACTCGCGGGGATTGGTTCCCTTGCACCCCCACTGCCAGTCACGTGACTGAAGATCTGCCGCTGACGTCATAGATTGCACACGCTCCCAGCCGAGGGAGGAGAGCAGATGAGAACCGGACATCTGCATAGAGTAGAGTCTCCAAAAGGATTCTCTGGAGGAACCAGATGAATGGAACCGAGGAGATGAGGTCCGGTTATTAGCGAGGTGTCTGTGAGTAATATCCCGTTGGGAAGCTGAGTTTGTGTGTGAACTTTGGAGAACACTGTTTGGCAGCTATGTGAAGAGAGGTGTGTGTCACGGAAGAAGAGGCAGTGGGAGGTTTATTATTATTATGGACTTGCAAGGAAGGGATAGGCCCAGGTGCTAAGCGTGTTGTATTGTATCTAGATTAATTCCTTCACGCCTGGCATAAGTGTTTAACATCGGATCAAACACTTGCTTCAAAATGTGATCATGTGATTTCCAGGCCAGGATCGGATCATGGGGGCTGCCTACGTTGCAAGTTCGACCTTGTGTTCATCAAAAGGGGGAGGCTGCAGGACACCTTTTAAGGTAGGACGTTCAATGCTGTCCTTCAGCATTAAAGCTTAGCAGCATGGAATGTCCTAACAGCATGAAGGGGTTAAGAAATGTTGGGGTCTGTTCACAGTGGTGGAAATAAGACTGCCTATAAACTGACTTGTTCTAAGTTGGTTGAAAAGTGAACTTGCAGAAAAATGTTCACGTAATCTATTCCCAAAACAAATAAGTTGTAAAGTCATACACAGCTGTGCCTTTTCAAGTCAAATTTGTCAGAAAATCAACCACAATTTTAGAAGTATAGCAAGTTGGCTATCCACTTGTAAACCACTTGTTAAAAGTTAGATTTTCAAGTTACACAATCATCATCTAACAAGCTTTTGGTGTCAATCAGTATCAGGGCAGGGAGAGCTACTTAAATGCAATTAATAAAAAGCAACATAAAAAAGGTATTGCTGTAGGTTTTAGAACTAAATGTATGTATTGTATTAAAATGTAATAAAAAAATTTGATTTAAAATATAATAAAACTTAATAAAATGATGAAGTATATAAAAATGTCAAACTATTTAAAATTAAGTTAGATTTTAGTTTAATAATATTTGTTTAAGTTATAATTAATGTTTTATATTTTACATTTTAAATCACTTTTAATGCAGTATTACTGTATTTTATTTTAAGGGGATATGAAAACCAAAAAAATATTTCATGCTTCAGATAAAGCTGCAATTTTAAACAACTTTCTAATTTATTTCTATTATAAATGTTTCTTCATTCTCATTTGCTTAAAAGTAGGGATGTATGCTTAGGACCCAGCCCATTTTTGGAGAACTATATGGCAGCAGTTTTGCAAGAATGTTATCCATTTGCAAGAGCACTGTATGGCAGCACTACTTCCTGCCATGTAGTGCTCCAGGGGCCTACCTAGATATCTCTTTAACAAAGAATATCATGGGACAAAGCAAATTTGATAATACAAGTAAATTAAAAAGCTTTTTCTTAAATGGTTTGCATTTTCTGAATCACAAAAGAACAATTTTGAGTTTATATCCCTTTAAAATATCTATTTGTGTTTCAGTTGTGTGCTGGTTGCTGAGTTAATTTTTAATCAACCACAATTTTTACAACCAATAAGCACACAGTTTGAGAAAGTCAGGTGAGAAATTGGTTCAACTTGGCTCCCTAAACCAGTAGAGTGCAGGGGGTTGCACTTTTTTGTTTGTTTTCCACATTAGGTTCTAAGTACAAAAGAAAACAAGGTGTCATTGTCCTGGGAGGGGAGATTCCCTTTCAGTCGCCTTCCCCATCCTTAAGACGGAACACCTCATGCCGTCTCCACATGCGTCCTTGTTAGCGACTCTGTCTGGGGGGAGGGGCACATTAAAAGGCCTATCTCAGCCCTTAGACCATTTGAAAGAGCAAGAGACCGCTCATTTGAAAGAGTCCCTTTAAAAATGAAGGGTTATAAGACCCTGTAAAATGTTGGAGATTACCTGAATCTAACAAGGGCAAGAGACCCCTCACTGGACAAAGGAAAATCCCTTTCAAATGGGAGGTTGCATACTGTAATATGCAAGTAATCACCAGAAAAACAGAAATAACATGCAACAGCATTTCAATTTCTGTTTAATCTTGGAGGGAAGGATGCTCCTATCTCCCCCCATTTGTGGTAGAAGCACACGTGACCCTTCATTTGAAAGGGGAGAATGTTATCTTTCATTTCAGGGGCCACTTGTCTCAATAGACTGCAGCCTGCAGAAGAACACAATTTAACAGTGTGACCCCTTGTCCACTAGAAAGTAATTTCTAGTGGTGGGGGGTGTTGGCTATTATAGATCCCCTATCTCTCCTTCTGAAATAATTAGAGGATTTCTGAGGATTTTGAGATCACTCTTGTAAAAAAAGGGAACTCCCCTATTTTAAATGAAAGGTGATACTCTCCTTTAGTTTTCAGGTGATAGCTGTTTAATGGTGATTACCTGCCCCAATTATGCACCTGTATGGTGTCTAATGAGAGGGGGAGCGACTTTTAGATATAAATAGACATGTGCAGTGGTGAATAATTCATTTCATTAATTAAGACATTTTGGTTGTCCAAATTTTGTTAGGCACTTAAGTTGTTTCAGATGGAATTTTGTTTACAAAATTCAGTTAACAAAATTTGCTAAAACAAATTAAACCTAATCCCCTTAAAAAAATAAAAAGCCCCCAAAAAACCCCTACCGTAAAAATAAAGCCCCCTAAAAAACCCTATCCTAAAATTAAAGTCCAGTTAAAAACTGAAAATGACCCTCCTAAAAACCCATATCCAAAAACTAGTCACCTTTAGAATCCAATCCTAAAACGTAAGTCCCCCTAAAAAATAAAAAGCTCCTCCTAAAAACCCAAATCCTAACAATAAAGTCCTCATAAAAAATATAAAGTCCCCCCATAAACCACTGTCCTAAAACTGAAGTTCTCCTAAAAAAGCCCCATAAAAAATCTGAAATTAAAAGCACCCCTAACAATATTAAAAGCACCTTTAAAAAAAAAATCTGTTTGTAAAGCGAGTTTCCCTAAAAAAATTCCTGTAAAAAATAAAACCTGAACAACCTTCTAGAGGCTTTAGGGGGGCTTTTTTATTTTTTAGGTGGACTTTTAGATTAGGGGTTATTAGGGGTTAATTATTTTTTAATGCTTTTATATTATTAGTATTCTTTATGTTGTGTGATTTTTATTTGTAATTTAGGGCATCTTGGGAGGATTATCAGATGGTGGTTAAAAGTGTGTGGGGGTTTATGCATTGGGGGCTGTGATGGTTTAGGGGTTAATAGCATAGGAGTTTTTTGTAATGGGGATGTGGAGGTTTAGGGCTCAATTGCATAGAGGGTTTATTGTGATGGGGATATATATATTTGTTAATTCCCTTTATTTTTTTTTAAGCGGTTAATACTTACCTTAACGTGCTCCCCATGCTCTGGAGAGCACATTAAGGTAAGTATTGTAGGTACGGGTCAACTTTTCACCTTTGGCTTTGAAACAAAATTTTCTTGCCTGCACATGTCTAAAAAATCAGGTCATTTTAAGTAGAAATAAATCTTTCATACTTTATTAAGATACATTTCATTTTAGGTAGATTATAAATTGGTTTCCTGCTTTCTAATATAAGGAATGTTGTTGTTTTTTTGTTGTTGTTTTTAAAACACAAGATTATTACTTTATTTTTTAATTGATAAATGTAGTATGTTTTCTGAATCGTGAATAAATAGAAATACCATTTGAAATATCTATATTCCAATATTTACACCATAGCAGTCTCTTTAGGCTCTACAAATCCTTTGTCAGAATGACCTTATCATAATTTTTAGCTCACAGACAAAAAAAATGGTTTTAGACAAATTGCTCGTCACAGAAAATAATTTTCTTTTCTTACATCCAAGATTAGTTCCAGGGATCATTCTGCTGAATTTTGACAACATTATTCATTCATTAACAGATAGGTGTTCTTTCTTATTTTCTAGGGTGGTGGGACATCTTCAGGGCAGCAGAGTATCAACTGGACTGCAGGTTAAGCTAGATTGAAGTTAAAAACAAAGTTAGTGCTACTGCTACAAGCCAGCAGCAGATTTATTTTTTATTTTTTCTTAATGTGGTCAGGATTGCCAAGAACAAAAGTTAACAGTACATACTTTGGCTGACACAATAATTAATTAACTAACAAGAAAACCTACAAGCATAGAACTATAAATTTGAGGGCTTTTATGTTGGTGAATATACTTTCTTGTATGAAAAAAATACTTTTTATTCTGCAGAAAATAAAGGAAATTATGCGGCGGGGGAGCGCTGCAAAACCCCCTAAAAGGGGATTGGAAAGATAAAGGTGGGGATCTAGAGGTAAAAGGTATTTGTAAGAGTATGTACACAAAGAGGATAGTCTAAAAAGTATATATGTTTAATATATATTAAATCTCTTAAAATTGTAGGATTACATAAAAAAACAGGTTACATAAAATTCACAACAAAGAGGTAAACACATCTGCGATAATTGATATCATATAAATGAGTTATCCAGGTGGGATCCAAAAGTCTACTAAGTTAATAAAAAGTGCTGTCCATAATATCTAATATAGATTAAAAAGTGCTGTCCAATGAAGTCCAATGTTAATAATGATCCATGTGTGCTGATTCAATAGATTATCAATGTGTCCAAAGTTATATCCAAAAAATATTGTGTCCAAGAAAAGTGTACAAAAAATGTATATTTGTGTTGAAAAACAAAAATAAAATAAAAATTAAAAAAAAATAATGATGAATAACAAAAAATCCAATAAATTAAAAAAATGTGAATTGTGTATCAAAAAGTGGCCAAACAGAGGTGTACACCTAAAAGTATGAATAAAAATATGAGATAAAAAAGTATAAATATAATGAATAAGAATGAAAAAAGGCTATAAAATGTGTCAGACCAATAAACCCTTCCGGGGATATAGGGTGAGTCACTTGTATAGTTAATGACTTGTGAAATTCAAGCATAATTGACTTGTTGAAGATAAAATATCGAATGGATCCCAATTATCTGCTTTTACTAATTTTATTCTGCTCTTGAGAAAGACTTGTTATAAGTTGAAACGCGTTGAGCCAATAAATATATCTTTTTAACATAGTTGGAAGACGTTTGGTATTCTTCTCTGCTGTGACAAGCCGGATTCTCCTTTATATGGAGTAAGTTACTGCTTTGTTTTTTCTGTATGCACTGGACAACTTTTGGTCAATTGAGTATTTATTCGGTTACAGACCTACCTATCAGCTCAGGATATATCCTGAATACCTCATAATTGCTCTGGGGACTTCCATTGCTTGGAAATATATCACATCACAGCTGAACTCCTACATTATATGGAGTGAGTATACTGCACTTATATTCATCGGTTTTTATATACACCTCAAGCCCTTTTTTTCTCTTCATCATTTAGAGAAATATTACTCCACAGACCAGCGCCATCTACTTTTCTGTTTGCCATTTGATCAAGACAGTCATAGAGGAGAGACTGTAAGAAGGCTGCGGTCTTATCTAAAAGGAGAGTATCAGTTATTGGTTTAGTTTTAAGTGTTAATTTTCACCTTGTACTATGTATTATATTCTATCTTTTGTATTTTCTATCAATTATTTATACATACATATACATGTCTAAATGTGTGTATGTATGTATGTGTGTGTGTATATATATATATATATATATATATATATATATATATATGTACAGAATGAGTCAGGTGCACTCTCACAAACAGTCCTTCACATGCCATGGTGCTCAAATAGGGGTACGATATAGCAAGCAAAAAACAGCACTCTCTGGTCTTAATAGTAGAAAACAAAGTAGTTTATTTAGTGATGTTTCGGGGAATGCCCCCGGGTCTGATGAAGGGGAGCATTCCCCGAAACATCACTAAATAAACTACTTTGTTTTCTACTATTAAGACCAGAGAGTGCTATCTTTTGCTATATATATATATTGGAGCCCTTTCCAGTCAAATACCTAAAAATAGGAAAGATAATTTTAACAAAATTTTTAAATTTAATCATTTGTTTTACTGTGTATGTGTTGTGGATATTGTTCTGTGTAATTTTAAATAGATAATCATATATATATTTGTATATACCTATAAATATATTAATATAGATATATATTTAAAAAAAAATACATATATATATATATATACATATATATATTATATTTTTTTTTAATAAATACAATATTTTCTTCTATGTGAAGAACATTGAAATGTAAAATATTGATAACTACTTTCGGGTTAGCGCTGTAGGTTTAACACCTGGGTTAGCACGCAAACACTCTCCGTTGAAGTCAATTGGGAGAAGTTAGCTTGGTTGTGATATCCGAAGTCCTGAAGTTAGAACACGCCGGGTTTCGCTCGCACACAAACATTTTACTTTCAATTTGTAATACGTGCACTAATCTTAGTAACCTGCATGCATTGAAAGTTTACTTCTGCCACTGTTTGCGCACATGCAGAAACGCTAAATACACCTTTAATCTGACCATAAATCAGATGTACTTTCGCTTATTCAAACAAATACAAAATATATGGCAAAATCTCAGATTACTAGCATATTAATCAACTTCTCTGTTTTACTTCAATAGTTTTATATATATATATATAATTATATAAATATATATATATATATATATATATATATATATATATATATATATATATATATATATATTAAAATGTGATCAGTAACACCTTTTTTTTTCCTCATAAAAGTTGTTTAAGTATAAAAGCATAATATTTATTTCAGATTTTCCTGTATATAGCCTGCAAGTACTGAAAACAGTCTAATTTTTATTTTTGTTTGTTTGTTTTTAAATCTTTGGATAACTTTAAAAGTTACAAAGACACAGTAAAAAATTGGGACAATGTATTCTCAAATAAAAATACAGAGGATAAATGGATAATATTTAAAACTTTGTTAAATAAATATACATAAATATACATATCAACAAATACCATATGGTTATAAAAATAAAAATAAAAAATCAAAGCCAATGTGGCTAAATAAAAATGTGTTAAGAGAAATTAGGAAAAATATAGGGCATTTAAATTATTCAAAGAAAATAGTACAGACTCAACATTCCATATTTATAAGGAATGTAACAAAGCATGCAAAAAAGCAATCAAATTAGCCAAAATTGAAAATGAAAAATTTATTGCAAAGTATTCTAAGTCTAACCCTAAAAGGTTCTTTAAGTACATAAATAGCAAAAAATCTAAGAAGGACAATATAAGTATATTAAAATGCGTGGAGAGTAGCATGATAAATAATGACAGAGGGAAGGCTGAGGTACTAAACCAGTTTTTTTTGTCAGTGTACACAAGAGAGGAACCATTGGATGATACTTTGGAACAAAATAGAACATGCCAGTCCATACCATTAACTGGGTTATGTTTAGAGGATATCAGGAAAAAACTTGATAATATTAAGGTAAATAAAACTCCAGGCCCAGATGGAATACACCCAAGGGTGTTAAGGGAATTTAGCACTGTTATAGACAAACCACTAATTTTTCAAGACTCATTATCCTCAGGCATGGCACCCCAGGATTGGTGTAAAGCTGATGTGGTGCCACTCTTCAAAAAGGGAAGCAAGGATGATCCAAGAAGCTATAGACCAGTTAGTCTGACATCAATAGTGGGGAAGATATTTGAAGGGATTATAAGGGATTATATTGATGAGAATATTTGTGTAAACAAGATTATGAGTTCTAATCAGCATGGTTTTAGGAGAAATAGATCATGTCAAACTAATCTAATTAGATTCTACGAGGAAGTAAGTAAAAATATAGATAAGGGGGAATCAGTTGATGTGATATACTTAGGTTTTGCAAAGGCATTTGATACAGTGCCACATGAGAGATTAATGCACAAAATTAAGGGACTGGGAATAACTGAAAATGTTAGCTCATGGATAAATAACTGGATAAAAGATAGGGAGCAACGAGTAGTAGTAAATAGATCATACTCAAATTGGACAAAGGTAATCAGTGGAGTCCAAAGAAGTGATTTTCCAGCCTCCAGTAAGATTTAAAAGACCTTTATTAATCTCTTGCAGGGTCCATCATATAAACAATGTTTCAAACCTATACCAGGTTCTTAATCATGTCATGATTAAGAACCTGGTATAGGTTAAAACGTTGTTTATATGATGGACCCTGCAAGAGATTAATAAAGATCTTTTAAATCTTACTGGAGGCTGGAAAATCACTTCTTTGAAATTTATATTGGGATCTGGCTAACCCTTTCCTGTGCCCCAGACAGAAAAAGGTGCTGTCTTTCACTACTATTTTCAAATCAGTGGAGTCCCCCAGGGATCAGTACTGGGCCCTGTTCTTTTTAATATTTTTATAAATTACCTGGATTAAATAGCGACATCTCTATTTTTGCAGATGATACTAAGTTAAGTAAAGTCATTAAGTCAGAGAAGGATGAACTTTCGTTACAAAGTGATCTGCAAACATTAGAAGTATGGGCAAGTAAATGGAAAATTAGATTTAATACTGGAAAATGCAAGGTTCTACATTTTGGAAGTAAAAATAGGCAGGCAACATATTTTTTTAAATGGGACAAGACTTAGCCAAACAGAGGAGGAAGGGGATATGGGAATAGTAATAGATAAGAAGCTAAAGATGGGTGCACAATGCAGGGCAGCGGCTTCAAAGGCTAATAAGATACTAGCATGTATTAAAAGAGGCATTGATTCAAGGGAGGAAAGCATAATTCTGTCACTATATAAAGCCCTGGTAAGACCTCACCTTGAGTATGGAGTACAGTTCTGGGGACCGATCGCAAAAAAAGATATTGCAGAACTAGAAAAAGTTCAGAGAAGGGCCACAAAGCTAATAAGGGGATTGGATAATTTAACCTATGAGGAGAGGCTAGCCAAACTGGGTCTGTTTTCTTTAGAAAAAAGGTGCTTGAGAGGTGACATGATTACTTTATATAAATATATTCAAGGCCCATATACAGAGATGGCAGAAGCTATGTTTATTCCAAGAAAATTGTTTCTGACAAGAGTTCAAAATTTAAGGTTGGAGGAAAGGAGATTTAATCTTCTGCAACGGAAACGTTTTTTTCACTGTAAGAGCAATAAAATTGTGGAACTCATTACCAAAGGAGGTAGTGCATGCCAATACCCTAGATACATTTAAAAATAGTCTGGATACATTTCTGTATATAAACAAAATTCATGGATATGATTGCTAGTATTAAATGGGTCACCTTTTAGTGGGGTTATTTAATCTTAAAGGGATAGGAAAGTCAAAATTAAACTTGCCTGATTCATATAGAGCATGTCATTTTAAGACACTTTTATATTCACTTCTATTTTCAAATGCGCTTCGTTGCCAGTAGTGCATTGTCGTTCCTTCAACAATGGATAACAAGAGAATGAAGCAAATTTGATCATAGGAGTAAATTGGAAAGTTGTTTAAAATTGTATGATCTATATGAATCATAAAATATTTTTTGGGGGTTTACTATCCCTTTAACTGGAGCTTTTTGTAAGTATTTTAGATTTGTATAGGTTGAACTCGATGGACTTCGGTCTTTTTTCAACCTCATCTACTATGTTACTATGTTACTATGTTAAAATGCAATATTATCAACAATTTAACAATGTTACAGTAATCTTATTCTTGCTTCCCATTCTCCAAACAATTATGAAGGACATTGGCTTTTGTGAATATAGAAATTGTGCATTAATTGTGATGGAAATTACATTTATTCTCTATTTATTCATATTAGCAATAATTAAAGTAGTTACTTTACATATAACTCACTTATTTAAAGTTATGTAATAACATTTGGTGACTGTAATAATAAAAATATAATTATTATTGCATTGCACACTGGGTTTTAACCCTTCTTTGACATCTAAGAGATCAGTTGCTTTATAAACATGATTGTTTCTGCTTGTACCTGAGAAACAACACTTGGCTTAAAGGACCATTTAATACCGTAGGATTGTATAATCAACAAATGCATAATAGAAAGACAATACAATAGCATCTCCTCCGAAGTTTAAAAGGATATGAAATCCAAGAAATGTATTTAGTTTTTTAGACAGAGCAGACCATTTAAAAAAAAAATTCTATTTACTTTTATTATCAGATTTGCTTCGTACCCATGATATTCTGTGTTGAAGAGATACCTAGGTAGGTGTCTGGAGCACTAGATGGCAGGAAATAGTGCTGCCCTCTAGTGCTCTTGCAAAATGCATAACATTCTTGCAAAACTACTGCCCCATAGTGCTCCACAAATGGCCCGGCTCCTAAACATACATCCCTGCTTTTCAACAAAAGATACCAAGAGAATGAAGAAAATTGCTAATAGAAGTAAATAAGAAAGTTGTTTAAAATGACATACTCTATCTGAATCATGAAAGAAAAAAGTTTGGTTTCATATTCCTTTAAGTGCATTGTAGATATTTTTTTTTGTTCTGACAAATGTCAAAGTTACTTCCATTTTCCCTTCCCCTGTATCATGTGACATCATCAGCCATTCACAAATGCATATATGTATATACTGTGAACTGTTGCTCTTGCTCAGTAGGAGCTAGTGCCCCAGAAAGTGTTTATATAAAAAGATGCACATTTTGATCACAGAATTAAATTGGAAAGTTTTTAAACAATTATATACTCTATCTGACTAATACAATTTTATTGTGTCCCCTTTAATACCTTTAAAGCTGAGCCATTTCACACTTGGTGCTAGAGCTGCTTTTCACTTGTTGCATATAGACATAAATTCCTACTTTTTTTCTGTGAGGTACTCACACAAATCTTATCTTGTTTTTATTTTGTCAAAATCATTTTTATATGGAGTACATATTTCAAGAACACGTTATAGTCCAATGTTTATAGCATCAGTTCATGTTTCCAAAACACCAACATTTAGGTATTTATATCTATATTGTTCCGAAAATATTCATTAAAAATTAAATTATTCAAGTAAATCTTTTTGTCAGTTTTCAATTTATGCAGAAAATTAGTAGGTTTAAAATAGACACCTGGGCACGTGACCCCTCCTTTGAAAGAAAGGCCACTCCTTTTTCAAAAAAGTAGTCACTTTTACCATTGTAATGTTTATTTTGGGGTGATATATAGATAGATAGATAGATAGATAGATAGATAGATAGATAGATAGATAGATAGATAGATAGATAGATAGAATGATAGATATGTTCCCTGTGGACTTGGAGCTATTCTCCCCTTGCCACGTAAACTATATACTGGACTATACATATATTTATATATTTTTTATATGTAAAATATATTTCTATATACAATATAAAAGTTCAAAGTTTTGTATTTTAGGTTTTTCTTCCTGAATAACAATTTACAAACTGATCAGTGTATTTAACCAGGGACTTTGTTATCCTGTTTAAAATTAACACCTAAGGGAGTTCTATTATATCAAGAAGAAGACAGGGATTAGCATATGGAAGGTTAGGTTAATCCCTGTAATTTCTTACCTTCCTATCTCTCTCCCTATGTGTACTTTGTGGGAATACAATGGCATTCAATTATTATTGTACATGACAACTCATTTACCCCAATGCTGTGACATGAATTAGGATATACAAAACAAAAAAGAGTGTAATTTAAAAAGCTTCCAGTTTTTGGTCTGTTTTCCCACACTCCTCAACTGAAAACTAATCTTCAGTGAAACATTATTTAATGTATTGGATTTTGGGTGCTTAACTTTGGAGGGATGTGTTTGTGGGTATTATATATATATCATATGTGTCTGAGTGCATTTGAAATGATTTGTTGTATCATCATGATGTAATGAAATTATATAAAGAATTTTTTTTTATTGGGGTTCTTTTACTGCAAAATATTGTACAAACCACTTAGATGTGAGATCATATATGTATAAAAAAGATATCCAAAACTGTCTGTCTATAAATGAGTATTGCATTTATTACAATTATTATTATTAATATTATTATTATTATTGGCATTAATGCCATTAATTAATGTTTAACACATTTTTTTTAAAAGTGAATGCCTTACTTGTTTTATTCAGCATACCCAAAGAACAACGTTTTGGGAATAAAAACATTATAAAACTGAATGTTTTACCAAAAAGACATATAATAGGCTTAAACTACAAATAATGTATGTGCAATAATGATACACCATAAACTAACCACTTTAGCTCATTGACAAAAAGCCTGCTGTTTACTTACATATTTAACATGTAATCCGTATAAATAACAATTATTTATCATCTAAATGAGGTTACATTAGCATCCTAGTACAGTGTGTTGTATTTAATTCCACATTTGTGGCTGAATTGAATGTATATTTCTAATAGCAAGTCACAGAATTCTTTTCTACACAGTGCTGCTGGTGAAAGTAGCTCAGTATTTTTTTTTTTTTTTACAATCATTTAGTTGCTTTAAAATTTTCAAATGTCTCCCACCCCTCTGTTTCTTTCTGGCTGAGATAATTCAACCCAGAGCACCATACTGGCGATTGGAGGTTTCCCTTTAGCACTTTTCTTTCCCAAAAGCACTGCCCACGTCTCATTGTAGTTTACACACTTAAATCTTTAGCTTTCTTAAAAAGGCAGTGGGGGTGAAAGAAAAGAGAGGAGAGGTTAGATCACTGACATCGGTAAAAGTCTGATGACAAGAGCAGGCAGTTTTAAGTGTGTAACAGAGAGAATGAGAGACAGTCAGTGTTAGGGGGAGCTGATTTACAGTGCAGACCCTTGCTGAAGCCCCTGCATGCAGCACAGTATCTGTCTGGCTGACTGTGCACAGACCACCCCTCTCTGCAGCCTGGCTGGGAGCACAGTGCTGGACTGCTCACTGCTGATGACACCCTGGGGAACTGATGACCTCTTAGGTTTTACTGCTCCAAAACGCACACTGGAACTATTTTTCCCTGGCATTGTTGCTTGCTAGTTGCAAATGTAGACCCAGGTGCCCATTTGGAAGGCTGATGCTCAGATGAATGTGCACCCATAGGAGAGGAGCCGAGTGGCTGGCAGCACTTTTGTGCCCACCTAATACTTACTAAGGATTGTGCAAGTTACAGATGTTCTGTGGTTCAGCAACACCACATATGTACTCAGGTTGGTTTATCTTGTCAAGACTTTGTCTTTTTGGATCACCCCAGCACAACGTTAGATTGCTGCTTGTGTGCAACATGCTACCTGAATCTCAGCCTATCTCATCACGGACCCAGCTTGCTGACAATCTCACATCCTTCACAAGGTACCCTGCACATCTGAGGAGGCACTTGTAACAATATTCTATTCTTTTGTCTTATTTCTAGCAATATAAGTGGATTATATATTTTGGATCACTGTGAAGATAACTTTGGAGGAGGCTTTAACCCAGACAAACTATAGGCGAAAGCATTACAGGGTTACTATGCAAGTACGACTGATTTCTTTGTGTTTTATCATTTTGAACTTCTTGGAATACATTGGCAGCCAACAGATCCCTAGAGGGAGGCGACATCGGAGAAGTAAGTGTCACTGGCTGTTTAGCTAAGATTCACCTGCTATGAGTTTATGACTTTGGTATCAGCTACTTTATATTCACTGGAAATAATTAGCTAGCTAGCCAAATATATAACTACCAATGCACTCTCCATGGTATATATGCATGTTAAACACAACATTATATATATACATACACACACATATACCTATAGTTTTCTATAATATATCCAGATTTATTAAAAACTATGGAGTCTTTTCTTACAGAGCTGTTTGCCTCTTATGGATTAGCAGAAGTAATGATAATATCAGTATTATTATTATTATTATTATTATTAGTGTTACTATAATCTTCTTTCTGATAGTTTAAATAAGTAATTATCCAGTCAAACCAGTGTTGCTGGAGATAAGTCTACTGTGACAGGTCCTCAAATCTTGTCACTCATTTCATGTCCCTACCTCACAATAAATCCTGAATATAATTAATTTCTTTAAGTAGGACGAATAACTTCCAGAAAAGTGACAGTATTCG
>NC_069502.1:649892007-649917007 GCF_027579735.1 Bombina bombina | reverse complement strand
AGGTATATGCAGATATATATATATATATATATATATATATATATATATATATATACAGTGGGGCTAAAAAGTATTTAGTCAGCCACCAATTGTGCAAGTTCTCCCACTTAAGAAGATGAGAGAGGCCTGTAATTTTCATCATAAGAGAAAAAGAGACAAGAGCGCACAACACTCTCTCAGAGTAAAAGTTTTTACTGAGTAATAAAAGCGCAAAGTGAAAAATGACGTACAAGATTAAAAACAATATGTGCAGTTAGTGAAAATATCACCGTAGATAGCTCCCCCCCGACAGAGATGAAATGAGTGCTGCCGGAAACACTGGGATCTTGCGGCATGTACTGGGTTCGTTCTTCAGCCTGTCAGCTGTTATAGAGCCTTCAGCGTGTGATCCGTTCGTGTTGCAGCCGGTGAGCTGTTTCAGAGCTTTTGCGGGGGGAGAACAATGATGCCTCAATGCGTTTCCTCTGGTCTCCACCAGACTTTTTCAAGAGGTTTAAGTAATTTTCATCATAGGTATACCTCAACTATGAGAGACAAAATGTGGAAACAAATCCAGACAATCACATTGTCTGATTTGGAAAGAATTTGTTTGCATATTATGGTGGAAAATAAGTATTTGGTCACCTACAAACAAGCAAGATTTCTGGCTCTCACAGACCTGTATCTTCCTTTTTAAGAGGCTCCTCTGTCCTCCACTCATTACCTGTATTAATGGCACCTGTTTGAACGTGTTATCAGTATAAAAGACACCTGTCCACAACCTCAAACAGTCACACTCCAAACTCCACTATGGTGAAGACCAAAGAGCTGTCGAAGGACACCAGAAACAAAATTGTAGACCTGCACCAGGCTGGGAAGACTGAATCTGCAATAGGCAAGCAGCTTGGTGTGAAGAAATCAACTGTGGGAGCAATAATTAGAAAATGGAAGACATACAAGACCACTGATAATCTCCCTCGATCTGGGGCTCCACGCAAGATCTCACCCTGTGGGATCAAAATGATCACAAGAACGGTGAGCAAACATCCCAGAACCACACGGGGGACCTAGTGAATTACCTGCAGAGAGCTGGGATCAATGTAACAAAAGCTACCATCAGTAACACACTACGCCAGACGTGTCCCCCTGCTTAAGCCAGTACATGTCCGGGCCCATCTGAAGTATGCTAGAGAGCATTTGGATGATCCAGAAGCGGATTGGGAGAATGTCATATGGTCAGATAAAACCAAAGTAGAACTGTTTGGTAGAAACACAACTCATCGTGTTTGGAGGAGAGAGAATGCTGAGTTGCAACCAAAGAACACCATACCTACTGTGAAGCATGGGGGTGGCAACATCATGCTTTGGGGCTGTTTCTCTGCAAAGGGAACAGGACGACTGATCCGTGTACATGAAAGAATGAATGGGGTCATGTATTGTGAGATTTTGAGTGCAAACCTCCTTCCATCAGCAAGGGCATTGAAGATGAAACGTGGCTGGGTCTTTCAGCATGACAATGATCCCAAACACACCGCCCAGACAACGAAGGAGTGGCTTTCTTAGAAGCATTTCAAGGTCCTAGAGTGGCCTAGCCAGTCTCCAGATCTCAACCCCATAGAAAACCTTTGGAGGGAGTTGAAAGTCTGTGTTGCCCAGCGACAGCCCCAAAACATCACTGCTCTAGAGGAGATCTGCATGCAGGAATGGGCCAACATACCAGCAACAGTGTGTGACAACCTTGTGAAGACTTACAGAAAACGTTTGACCTCTGTCATTGCCAACAAAGGATATATAACAAAGTATTGAGATGAACTTTTGATATTGACCAAATACTTATTTTCCACCATAATTTGCAAATAAGTTCTTTCCAAATCAGACAATGTGATTGTCTGGATTTGTTTCCACAATTTGTCTCTCATAGTTGAGGTATACCTATGATGAAAATTACAGGCCTCTCTCATCTTCTTAAGTGGGAGAACTTGCACAATTGGTGACTGACTATATATATATATATATATATATATATATATATATATATATATATATATATATATACAGATATATATATATATATATATATATATAGAGAGAGAGTATATACACACATATATATATAAGAATATATACTATATATATATACATATATATAGTATATATATACTGTATATACAGTATATATAGGAATGTCTATTTAAAAATAAATAGTACATTTTCCACTATGTGAAGAACATTGGAATGTAAAATATATTTAAAACATTTACAGTACATGCACAATAAAACACATTATTAAATATTAAAGTTGACTAAAAATGATAAGTGGTAGCTTATGTCTTGCTTTCTTTCATTTTGAAAGTGGCAAACACACAATTAGGTACAAAAAACTAAGAAATAATATGGATTTCTAGAAATGTTTGTCAGCTACTATCCTTTGTCATATTGAACTTCAGCACTATCCAGGGCTGGCTCAACCTTGGGACCAAGTGGGTCCAAAGGACCCAGGCAGCACATGACAAGGGGCAACACTACAGTGACTTAGTCAGTCCCTGTCAGACACAGACCATTATGCACTAAAACACAGGGGTGATATTCAAACCTCTACCCTAACTTCCTTCCCACTTATTGCACAATTGTGCATAAGCATTGATTGCATGCAGGTAGGCAGGCTTAGTAATGTCAGCGGCCAGGCTAGTAGGGTTATATACTAATCAGTAATATTGCTACAAGGGGGGGCATCATTGCATTCTCTAACCCAGGCAGTACAACTTCTTGAGCCGGCCCTAGAACTATCAATGGTGACTTTTTTGTTTTTCTACAAGTTCTGCTTTAGATTGAATGTGCCCCTATTTAGAGTGAAGAGAGTTGTGAATGATGACTGGAGAACCTGGAGGTGCTTGCAGCATCTTAACAGGAGAATAAAGGTTTTGATTATTGGTCACTGTTACTATTTTCTGCACTTTTTGTTGTTTGTTTTGTAAATCTGGATCAATCTGGTGAAACACCTTCTGTAAGTCTGAGTCTGTAGTCTCTACTGCTGAGGTAAATCAGAGGCCAAATGTAACTGAACGTGTGTCCTACTGATATATGAGATCCACTGATACATCTGTCTTTCTAGCTTCGGTTACCTCTTCAGCCTCTCCAGATTCACTAGTTCCTGTGTCATTTTATACAGATGATTCACTAATGAATGGAAAGAAAAGGAAGTTTTATTGAATACGCAGCGCGGAGTAAGATAAAAACTGGTAATTCTGGTAAAGCAAGAGAGACTGGAGTGAACCCTTAGTGATTTTTCCCAGGGTATAGCCAGGGTATACAAAAACAGAAAGCACCGTCCAGCAACCAGGTCACTGCACGCCACGTAGGGATACCACCACAGCCTACCATAAATACCAAAACATTGCAAATAATGTGGCAGCAAATGTGAAGTCAAACAGGTTTATTCAGCACAGAAGACACCTGCAACATTTCAGGAACTCCTTCCCCTAATCATGCAAGGATTAAGGGAAGGAGTTCCCGGGAATCCCGAAACGTTGCATGTGTCTTCTGTGCTGAATAAACCTGTTTGACTTCACATTTCCTGCCACATTATTTGGAATGTTATAGCCAGGGTATAGCCAGTACATTATCAGATGTAGTCAATCTGCACTCAGTACACCATACTCTTATATGTAGAGACTTGCCATCTCCTTCCTGTGGAATTATACAAGTCAAACTATTTAATTTAAATTACAGTAAAAACAGACATTTAAGAAACATATGTATTCATTTTTTTTATAATAGTGTATACTTCTCCTTTGACATTAATGCATAACTTCCTTTAAAAAAAAGATGTAATTATAATGGGCTAGATTACAAGGGGAGCGCTAATTTATCTTGCGGCCATAAACGGACAAATTTGTAAATGATAAATAACCAGCCATTAAAAGTAGCTAATTATTGCTACCGTGAACTCGCAGTAGCAATTAGTGCTCAGAAAATTAACCCGAGGTCAATAAAAAATAACAGCAAAAAGCAGTTATGTGGGGTTAAAGTTGGTGGGTGTAGGGTGTTAGGAAAAAAAAAGTGCCTTTATATAGCAGTCTACGGGAACTGTGTGTTCCCTGTAAATATATATATATATATATATATATATATATATATATATTTATGTGTTACTAGGTGTATATACCAAATTAACACATAAATACATATGTACAGTATATATTCATATACATATATATTTACAATGTGCTGCCCATCACTGCGTGACTTACCCCCTTTGTTGCGCTAGTTCAGCATAAAAACGAGGCTCCTATTGGAGCCTATGGACTTGCGCTCTTGTGAGCGCAAAGCTTTCGTGCAATGCAAACATGAGGTCACACCACATTGCACCTAACTTGTAATACAAGTGCACATATGCGTGCGCTGGTATTACTAAGTGGAGTGCAAATATCACTTTCGCAAAAGCAATATTTTGCGCTTCACTTATAATCTAGCCCAGTATATTTTATTTTTTACCAGTGATTACTCCTTATCCAGTCCAATTTATAGGCTGTTTTTTTAAATTACACATCTCTGCATAGCCACAGGTCTGAAATGCTCAGCTGATTGAGCCTATGGGGCCTATCTAATATCTATCAAGCTCTGTACGGAGCTTGAGGGCCCGTGTTTCTGGCGAGCCTGAAGAGCTGCTGGAGCTCACAAGAGCTGCTGGTGCAATGCTGAATACGGAGTCCACATTCAGCGAGGTCTGTCGGACCTGATCCGCACTGTCGGATCAGGTCCGACCGACATTTTATAAATAGGCCTCTATGACTGGCATAACAAAGCAGAGCTTTGTAAAGTTAAAAAAAGAGTGGGGGGTGCGAATTAGGAGCAAGCACTGAAGTCTGCATTTTATTTAGGTAAAATGAAGGCATTATATTTAAATAAATATAAAAGACACTTTTGCAAATCGGGGGATTGATGTGATTTACACTTAAAAAGAAAATACTCTTCAAATAAGCTTTATCTAACACTAACATTAATATAAAATGTTTCTCTTTCTCTTGATATCTTATGCTGAACCTTGTGGCCCGGTGATCTAAAGCTTTCCACTCTAGCGAGATTATCTGATACGTCTGGTCAGTACTGCCAGGTGCCTCAAAGAATTTAGAAAGGCAAATTTTAGCTTTAGAGTTTTTTTTCTATCTATGTAAGGTTCTGTATCTTAAGGGAAGACACATACGTTACAAAGTAATGCTAAAAAAAAGCACTCATAGTCCCTTTGTTCCTTTCCATATTTAGTATGCATATGTCAGCAGTGTTTACAATAAAGTTGTGCGTCTACATCATGGAAGTTTAACTTTGACTGTTTAAAGGGATAGGAAAGTCAAAATTAAACTTTCATGATTCAGATAGGGCATGCAATTTTAAACAACTTTCTAATTTACTTTTCTCATCAAATGTGCTTTGTTCTCTTGGTTTTCTTTGTTGAAAGCTAAACCTAGGTAGGCTCATATGCTAATTTCTAAGCCCTTGAAGGCCGCCTCTTATCTCAGTGCATTTGACAGTTTTTCCACAGCTAGACATTGCTAGTTCATATGTGTCATATAGATAACATTATGCTTACTCCCGTGGAGTTATTTATCAGTCAGCACTGATTGGCTAATATGCAAGTCTGTCAAAAGAACTGAAATAAGGAGGCAGTCAGCAGAGGCTTAAATACATGTTAATCAAATCAGTAAAAACTATATTAATATAACCGTGTTGGTTATGCAAAACTGGGGAATTGGTAATAAAGAGATTATCTTTTTTTTTAATCAATAAAAATTCTGTAGTAGACTATCTCTTTAAGGCAAATTAAAATTTTCTATTTTCACATTTACTTTGATATATTGATATTCTTTGTTGAAAAACAATATGTACTTATATTTCAGCTAGCTTCAGCTCTTTTGTCGACTCACCAGATGTGTTCAGCTAGCTCCCAGTAGAGTATTGCTGCTCTGGAGCTGACTAGCCAATAGCGCTGTTTCTTGCTGTTTTCAATCAACAGAGGCTAAACCAGCAGTCGCATAGGAGCAGCTGCTTCTCTGTGATACTGAGTCATCCTTTCCCCTTGATTAGTCCATGACGGAGGATATACAATACCACAGCCTTCCTTTACAAAAATGGTGACAAGTTTTATTTTATACAATGCTGCACTGCTACCATAGATTGTGTGAACTGTCAGGGCCAGGGCTTAGATTTTTGGCCACACAGGCGAGGATACATCTTGCTGCCCCCTCCCAATTACATACCATCCCATTGCTAGTTAATGGGATATGGAACCCAAATTTTATATCATGATTCAGATAGAGACTGACATTTTATGCAACTTTCTAATTAACTCCTATTATCAATTTTCTTTGTTCTCTTGGTATCTGTATTTGAAAAGCAGGAATAAAAGCTTAGGAGCCATCCCATTTTTGGTTCAGAACCTGAGTAGCGTTTGCTGATTGGTGGCTAAATTCAAATCAAACAGTGATAGTGCTACATAGCAAATCAAACAGTGGTAGTGCTGCATAGCAAATCAGACAGTGGTAGTGCTGCATTTCAAATCAGACAGTAGTAGTGCTGCATAGCAAATCAAACAGTGGTTGTGCTACATAGCAAATCAAACAGTGGTAGTGCTGCATAGCAAATCAGACAGTGGTAGTACTGCATAGCAAATCAGACAGTGGTAGTGTTGCATAGCAAATCAAATAGTGGTAGTGCTGCATAGCAAATCAGACAGATGTAGTGCTGCATAACAAATCAGACAGGTGGGTATCACTCACGTGGCTCAAAATTTGGACAGTGTCAGTCACGAGGCACCAGCATCCACCGCACGTTTCCCTCTCAGACTTGACTGGCTCCACCACCTCCACGTCACTGACTGACTGTGTGCACACTGTGCACAGTTTCTAATAGATAGGCATTATGCAGCCGCTGCGCAAGTGAGCTTCACACATGCCCTCCACTGCCCATCCTGCCCACATCATTTGTTAGTTGCAGGCTCAGCTCAGCCAGGGGGCATCAGTGCAGAATAAGATTAAAAAAAAAAAAAGATTAATGAATTAATGCTGAGAGCTCAGCAGCGCAGGCACAGCTGTGTGTCCTGAAGTCAGTTTTCCAGTGCGCAAATCATTTTCCACTCACCCTCACGCTGCTTTGCCAATTCCGGCACCCAGGCAGATCTAATGTGGCTGCCTAAACTGCCTTACACAAGCGTCGGCCCTGTGCACTGTAAGGGAAAGGGGCCCGGACATGGTGCAGGAGGAGCCCAGTACCACCTCCAGCCCCCCCCCCATATAGCATTGCTGTATTTATGTTGTAGAAGAAAAATACATATGCCAGGGTTCTTAGAACATTTTTAAACTCACTGAATATTTTGAAACAATTTCTTTAAAAGGCCACTACCACATATTTATTTTCATAAGGGTCCTCTTTTAAAGCAGCATTATGGTAACCCTAATGCTGTAGGAACAATACTACTGATTAAAGGGCAAGAAGGCCTTCTAGATGTGTAGGCTTGGTCTCAACTGAGACCTCTGAGACCCCTGTAGTTACACCCCTGTGTTTAATCCCTTTGCATAGTTATATACATGCAACAGTGCAATCATAAAATACTTTAACCTATTAGAGCATTTTCTTTTCGCACTTTTATTATCCCCATAATGCATTACTTCCTCTCCCCTTTAAGGACTAGATTACAAGTGGAGCACTAATTTATTGCACACCCATAAACGGGCAAATTCACTCATTTACATCCAATGATAAATAACCAGCCATTACATGTGACTGGTTATTGCTACCTCAAGCTTGTGGTAACAATTAGAGTTCCGAAAATTAACCAGAGATCAGATCTCTGGTTAATTTTCAAAATATACTCTACTCTAGGTATGACCTGATTAATTTCTCTGAATAACAAGAGCTCTTTATATGCCCTATATGCATTACTGTTTGTTCTGTTCCTACTGGTATTATGCTGTCCATCTCTAATTCTGGTGACTCAGTGCCCTTTAAAATCTGTTGTCCTATACTTCTTAAAATAAATTTTACCTCCTTGCACTCTGTATAGGTTATATTCTGGGATTAGATAGAGGAGATATATATAGTGTATATTATGCATTGTATATATTTTGTCGTTTTCTGGTTCTTATTACTATCCTCTTTGCTATTAGCGTCCCAGGGTTACAATTTTTAACGGAATGTGATTAAATACTTGAAAAAGTGTTCCTCTTTCGCAACAGTCAGTCAAGCACATTTTACCATCATGAGTTTTTAACATACAGTATCATATGTATAATACTTCTGACCATTTTAAATCTTAGCAATATGTTTATCAGATAAGTTTGCTTTTCTTAATGTCGTATTCTCTGATGTTATATTGCTTGTTGGGATTACATTATGCATGTTTACTCTATCGCTCAATATGATTTAGAATGTACATTGTTAACATGCATGTAATTATGGCTGTGTAGGCTATATGGACATACCATTTGTATATGTGTATGTTTTATATTTGCAGCACGTTATACCTATTCAACCATGTTTACTCATGGTCAACACATATTATTTACATATTGTTATCTGATGTATTTGTCATTGTCAGTTACAAAGTATTGAGCATCTAATATTTAGTGAGGTGGGTGTACGCATATTTTGTTAGTTTGTATCCAACCTTCTATACTGTTGTATCTGACATTTGACAAACACCTGTTCTGTCTGATTTTTCACTGTGCCTTATTGGCTAACATCTTGTTGGGCGTATTTTGTCTTAACCTATAGGGTTGTGTTACCCTCTTTTTAAACCTTGTGTCTAGCATAGCACTACAGGCTATGAATATGGCATCCAGCCGAAACGCGTAAGCCATTGGTGCTACGCTCACTTGCTCTTTTCATGTTCCTCCATGGAAACTTTTAAATCATTTGGAATAAAGTTCAGTTTTTTATCAAGCATATCCTTTATTCTCTTTTGTCCTCTAATTTTCAAAATATCCCACAATTGCCCCCCAAAAAAGCATATTGTAGGTTTTTATTTAAAAAAAAAGAGCTTTTTTTTTTGTTTTGTTTCTTTTTTAATAAAAAAAAAAACTGCACAAAGCAGTTTGTAGGGGTGAAAGTGAAGGAATGTGGGGTGCCTTCACATAGTGGTCTATGCGGAACTGTGTGCTCTCTATAAATATATACGTATACTTTTATATACCTATCTATTTATGTGTTAATATGTGTATATGCACATATAAACAAACAAATATATTTATGTATATAATCATATACATATATATTTCAATTTGCTGCCCATCGCTGCGTGACTTACCCCCTTTACTGCGTTAGGTTCTCATGCCGTGTCTCACAGCATGGGAACAAGGCTCCCATTGGATCCTATGGAAGTGCACTTATTGAGCGCAAAGATTGCATGCAACGAAAACATGAGGTCATTGCGCGTCACTTCAAATACCAGCGCACAGTTGCGTGCACTGGTATTATGAGTGGAGTGCAAATATCGTGCTCGCGAAATCGCAATTTTGCTCTCCACCCATAATCTGGCCCTAAATTGGTTATTTTTCTCTTGCAAAAATAACCCTATGCATGTTGAAACCCAGCTTTTCTAAATGCACAACACTCCTAACCTTATAACTATAAAGGGTTTATTCACATAATAAGCAAAAAACTAAACATACATTATGTGCAGAAAGCATCAGTGTATTTGTTTTAGTCTGTTTAAGAGTTTACTGTAATTAGTTCACTTGGTTCTTAAGTGGAGTTGCATTTTTAAATTACTATCATCATTTTAACTTTGTTGGCAGAATTAAATACATTTGAGAGTCTGCACACTGAATATTTAAATGGTCTCAGAACTCTAAGGCCAGTATAACATTTATGCAAAGTAGACTGTTTGAAATTCCTTAAACTCTTTATTCTATATATACTGTAGCATTTGATGCTGGTTTATTAAATATATGACAGGTTGCAAAATGCTGAGGATTTTTTTAGGGCTAATGAGGCCAGAGCTGTTTTTAAAACTACAAAGTCCATAAATGTACCAAGTTATTTAATGTTCTGAAGGCAAGTTAATTAGTTTGCTGTATAATTTGGCCTCTGTACGAAATTATTATATCCACTGAATCCAAAATAAATCTTTTTAAGCACTTAACACATTCTATTTTCCAACATTCTTACATGAAACAGTCTTTTTTAGCAATATAAATATGTATGTACCCATTTATTAAAAAAATTGTTATGTATCTTCAATATAAAACAGTAATGTTGTCAATACTAAGAGGACTAAGAGGTTACAATAAAATATTAGTGTCTTAGTGCCAGTTTTTAATGAATAAACCTTCTTAAACTTATTTTACCATGGAATAGTTTTCAGTTTCAGTGACAACAAATATTTTTTACAATCTTTTTTAATTATTTAATTCTGTTAAAGGGACACTGAACCCAAATTTTTTATTTTGTGATTCAGATAGAGCATGACATTTTAAGTAACTTTCTAATATGCTCCTTTTATTAAATTTTCTTTATTCTCTTGGTATCTTTATTTGAAATACAAGAATATAAGTTTAGATGCCGGCCCATTTTTGGTGAACAACCTGGGTTGTCCTTGCTGATTGGTGGATAAATTCATCCACCAATAAAAATGTGCTGTCCAGAGTTCTGAACAAAAAAAAAGCTTACATGCCTTCGTTTCCAAATAAAGATAGCAAGAGAACAAAGAAAAATTGATAATAGGAGTAAATTAGAAAGTTGCTTAAAATTGTAGCTCCATTCAGTCAAAATAACTCTTTACATACAGTAGCATTAAAGGGCCATGATACCCAAATGTTGAAACACTTGAAAGTGATGCAACATAGCTGTAAAAAGCTGTCTAGAAAATATCACCTGAGCATCTCTATGTAAAAAAGATATTCTACCTCTAAATTGTCCTAAGTATTCACACCCCATTATAAAGGACTTTAAGTAGCAAATTAGTATGCCTGTCCCGGGACTTGCAAGGTAGCCTGCCTCATGCACACTCATGTTATTTCCTATTCAGTTTAAGGAAGTTTACTATGAAATCTCATGAGATCACAGTAAAAGAGTTCATGACCTCAGAACTGCTGATGCCGATTGGCTGCTGTTCATTTCTTCCTTTTTTTGTTTTTTTAACTGCAGCTGGGCAGTAACTGAAGTACAACATTTTACACAGCACTAACTCTGGTGAGCTGAGGAAATTGTGAGGTTAAATATCTTAATTTTTTACATAGAGATGTTCAGGGTGATATTTATCTGTTAGCTTTTTATAGTTACGCTGCATCACTTTCAAGTGATTTAGCATATACGTATTATGTCCCTTTAAAGGATCAATAAAGTCAAAATCAAACATTCATAATTCAGATAGAGCATGCAATTTTAATCAACTTCCTAATTTAGTTATCAATTGTTCTTAGTTCCCTTGGACTAATCGTAAGTGAGCTCAGGAGTGTACACATGTACTTAGCCATCTGTCAGCAGTGTTTGCAACAATGTAATGTAATGTTATACATAGTTGCAAACTGTGGTGTCATAGAGTATCTGTAGCATTCTATGGAAGCAGTGTTTGTAACTATGTATAACATTGCTATAAATATTGTTGCAAATACTGCTGCCAGATGGCTAAGGACATGTGCACACTCCTGAACTCCTGTGTGTTATATTAATTTATTTTGTAATTTTCCCTACGGGTCTTGCACCCAGACTTGTCTGGGGTTAACTGCCTGTGACTTTGGAGACGGCACAGCTTCCTGAGAGTGTTATTAGCACCCAGGGCTGAGCATGTTGCAGGGTCAGGGGATGTGTACCCAATCCAGTCTGAGAGTGCAGTCCCCTTCCGTGTTTTGTATATGTCTATGGTGATTACATAAGTCTGTGAACCCTGACTTGTTCCCAGTTTTTTTGATTGAGAGCTGGCATTTGTATGGCTGTATTAGAGACCCAGGCTTTGGAAGAGACCTTGACATGGTACCTGGGCTTGTCCCATGTGGCCAGATGCGGTAACTAACTCTTCCAGGTTTGCTTTTAATCTTAGCTGAGAGCTTTTAAGCGAGTGCTGGACTTTCTCTGTGTGTTGTATGAATTTATTTAGTAATTTTCCCTATGGGCCTTGCACCCAGACTTGTCTGGGGTTAACTGCCTGTGACTCTGGAGACAGCACAGCTTCCTCAGAGTGCTATTAGCACCCAGGGCTGAGCATGTTGCAGGGTCAGCGGATGTGTACCCAGTCCAGTCTGAGACTGCAGTCCCCTTCCATGATTTGTAAAAACTTGTATGGACTTGTCCCATTTGGCCAGATGTGGTAACTAACTCTTCCAGATTTGCTTTTAATCTTAGCAGAGAGCTAAGAATTCTGGACTTTCTCTTTGTGTTTTATATATATATATATATATTCCCAAAAGGCGTTGCACTCCAAGTCCACAATACAGCAGCTGCCAGGGTCAAAAGCAGTACAAAGTTCCAAAGAAGACTGCACTTTTAGAAAAAATAAAATATAACTTTTAATTAAATATAGTAAAACAAGGGGAAATGGCATGACGTTTCGGTGCTGTACTAACACCTTTCTCAAATGTTTCCAGATGAAAGAGACAAGAGTCTCAATGTCAATGCATCCTCAGTGTGGTGCCCCAAAGGAAAGCATAAAAACATTGAAGCCGAGGCTTATTTGTACCCTTCACACATGAGCAATTAGGTGTAATGCATCGCTGGTGAAATTCATCATCTGTACCATGTTGGCAGAGGCGTAACTAGAAACCACACGGCCCAGGTGCAAGAATCTAAGAAGGGCCCACCCTCCCCCACCCTCCAAATAAAAGGTGAATTTGATACATGTATTTTCTTTTTAACATTTAACACAGAAAAAAAATGTAAAGCAGATTACATGTCTGCAAAAGGAGGTAAAGAACAGGCAGGGGGTGACAGCAAAGTAACTTATATTCTATAGTTACAGACAAACCAGTAGGGCCAAAAGGAGGTACCCTGTGCCCACAGTCTGTGAGATGGTCTGACCCCCTATTACTTTATATAGTGACACTGTTTAACCCACCAGTACTGTATATAGTGAGTTAGTGACACAGTCTGTAATCTGTCGGTGAGGTGGCTGGCCTGACCCTACCCACCCCAGTACTTTATCAAGTGACCACAGTAGTCTGTGACATAGTCCAGCCCCCCGTACTGTATATAGTGGTACTGTATAGTGACAGTGTTTACCCCCTCCCCCCATGCTGTAGTAACAAGGTCTGTAATTTGCTGGTTCCACAAACATACACACACATGCATAAATACACACACAGTCACATACATACATACACACATACACACACATAAACACCAATGGGTAAAACAGAAAGAGTAACCCCTGTAGTCAGATACACTAGTGAAGCATCATGTCACACTCACAACATATCAGTGCAGGCAGTGTCAGGTCAACATTTAAAAAAAAAAAAATTTAAGCTGGGCCCCACCCTTGGGGGCCCAGTCGCAATTGCGTACTCTGCACCCCCTGTAGTTTGGCGTTAGCTGAGAGCACATCCTGCTGTTCCTCAGTGTATTCTGATTGGTCGACGTCATTCATTGTGGGAATCAATCACATAGTGGAGTGGACCGCATGGCTAATTTACATATACGTTAACACAGAAGTCCGGCCATGCTCCTCCAACTCTTGTCACCACATAGATTCAGTGTGCCAATGATCATAATGGGATAAATGTGGGTGGATATCATTATGCACGGTCTTAAGCAACAATGTTGCCTCTAGGAGAACATGCTCCAACATCATGCCCCACATATAGCGGGTGAATCCATACCTCAAATAAATCCTCTTATGATGAACACTTATCAGATGATGTCTATTACACCTCCAGATGAAAGATGATGCGTCGTATGTAACATACACACTGAACTGAAATGCTCATATGGAAGGGTCACCATCCACAGTGAAACAGGCTCAAAGTTCCAAATGAAAAAACTGAGAGGGGTTATAAAAAGATTATTTAAAAAATGTGTTATCATCTTATATCAGTCCTAATAACAACTCCAACATATTAGAGGGAGAGACAGATTATCTGAGGTCGCTCATAATTGAACGATATAGATGTCAAACTCATAATGTTGGATTTGAGTTCTCCACAGGTTGTCACTTCTTTAACCTATGAAAGGCCCAAAGTCCAATTTTAATATTCAGGATAGGATGAAGACTTTGGAGCCTCTTCTGGACTTCTTCTTGCCGCTTGATAGAAGACTTCAGCCGGATGATGGATCTCCAGCCCCCACTTGGGCTTGGATGAAGATTTCGGAGCCTGGACGTATCGCTGATACCCGGTGTGGTGAAGATAAGGTAGGAAGATCTTCAGGGGCTTAGTGTTAGGTTTATTTAAGGGGGGTTTGGGTTAGATTAGGGGTATGTGGGTGGTGGGTTGTAATGTTGGGGGGGGTATTGTATGTTTTTTTTTACAGGCAAAAGAGCTGAATTCTTTGGGGCATGCCCCGCATAAGGCCCTTTTAAGGGCTGGTAAGGTAAAAGAGCTTTTCTATTTTAATTTTAGAATAGGGTAGGGCATTTTTTTATTTTGGGGGGCTTTGTTATTTTATTAGGGAGCTTAGAGTAGGTGTAATTAGCTTAAAATTGTAATATTTTTATTATGTTTGTAATTAATTTTATTATTTTTTGTAACTTAGCTTTTTTTATTTTTGTACTTTAGTTAGTTTATTTAATTGTATTTATTTGTAGGTATTTCATGTAATTAATGTATTGATAGTGTAGTGTTAGATTTAATTGTAGGTATTTTATTTAATTTATTGATAGTGTAGTGTTAGGTTTAATTGTAACTTAGGTTAGGATTTATTTTACAGGTAATTTTGTCATTATTTTAACTAGGTAGCTATTAAATAGTTATTAACTATTTAATAGCTATTTTACCTGGTTAAAATAAATACAAAGTTGCCTGTAAAATAAATATAAATCCTAAAATAGCTACAATATAATTATAATTTATATTGTAGCTATATTAGGGTTTATTTTACAGGTAAGTATTTAGCTTTAAATAGGAATAATTTATTTAATAAGAGTTAATTTATTTCGTTAGATTTAAATTATATTTAATTTAGGGGGTGTTAGGGTTAGACTTAGCTTTAGGGGTTAATACATTTATTATAGTAGCGGTGAGGTCCTGTCGGCAGATTAGGGGTTAATACTTGAAGTTAGGTGTCGGCGATGTTAGGGAGGGCAGATTAGGGGTTAATACTATTTATTATAGGGTTATTGAGGCGGGAGTGAGGCGGATTAGGGGTTAATAACTTTATTATAGTAGCGGCGAGGTCCGGTCAGCAGATTAGGGGTTAATTATTGTAGGTAGCTGGCGGCGACATTGTGGGGGGTTAATAAATATAATATAGGGGTCGGCGGTGTTAGGGGCAGCAGATTAGGGGTACATAGGGATAATGTAGGTTGCGGCAGTGTACGGAGCGGCAGATAAGGGGTTAATAATAAAATGCAGGGGTCAGCGGGGCAGCAGATTAGGGGTTAATAAGTGTAAGGTTAGGGGTGTTTAGACTCGGGGTACATGTTAGGGTGTTAGGTGCAGACTTAGGAAGTGTTTCCCCATAGGAAACAATGGGGCTGCGTTAGGAGCTGAACGCTGCTTTTTTGCAGGTGTTAGGTTTTTTTTCAGCTCAAACTGCCCCATTGTTTTCTATGGGGGAATCGTGCACGAGCACGTTTTTGAAGCTGGCCGCGTCCGTAAGCACCGCTGGTATTGAGAGTTGCAGTGGCGGTAAATATGCTATACGCTCCCTTTTTGGAGCCTAACGCAGCCCTTCTGTGAACTCTAAATACCAGCAGTATTTAAAAGGTGCGGGGGAAAAAAAGCCAGCGTTAGCTACGCGGGTCGTTACTTACAAAACTCTAAATCTAGCCGAAAGTATATTTTTCCACTTAAAATTGAACTTTTACTAGTTATAGTTAAAAAAGGCAGCATAAATAGAAATTGTATCTAGCGTTCCAGAAAAATAGTTAAAAACACAACTCTGTAACTGTTACTTGTATAAAGTACTTCAATGTTGCTGATTTTAGGTAGTTTATCACATATGAGGAGGAGGGGAAAAATCAACGATATTAGGTAAATATAACAGCCTCTATTTAGGAACTGTGTCCTGTATTGCCCTATATTAGGGTAGATAAGCCACTTTTTTTTACTCTAAATATGCAATAAATCCCTTACCAATCCTTCCCACAATATGTCCCAAAGTTACAGAGTTGTGTTTTTAACTATTTTTCTGGCATGTTAGATACAATTTCTATTTGTGCTGCCTTTTTTAACTATAACTAGGAAAAGTTCAATTTTAAGTGGAAAAATATATATGTTATTTGTAAAAAGAGCATACTTTTCCCTATTCTCTTAATAGGGTTTTTTCATTTATTTAAATGTTGTAATATGCTCTAAGCACATTCCCAGCCAGTTACCTCCTTCTATAATATAGACAACAAGGTCAACTGGGAGCCAATAGCATTTTTGCCTTTTCCAGCAAATCTGTATCACCTCCCATTGTTTTGGGATATGATAAGAGTCTTGCAAATTGGAAACAGAAGCCAGCAACAATGGTATATCGTAGAGCAAAGAACATCAGAGACCTGCTTGTCAAAACTGATCACAAGCAGTGTTATCAACAAGAAACGTGGTTGAAAACAATAAAACAAGGATGTTACAGTTGTAGGGACTGTGTGACGTGCAATAGCATGCATGTAGGAGATTCCTTCTGACACCCACATAAGAATAAAAGATACTCCATTAGACATAGACTCACCTGTTGCAGTACATATGTCATATACATTCTAATGTGCCCATGTTTCCTTTCTTACCTAGGGAAAACGACAACCTCCTTTAAAGAGAGAATGGCTAACCATAGGTTCTCAATTAGAGAGGCACTTAAAAATGGGAAGTTGGATCTCCCTGTGGCACGCAACTTTGTCACACATAAACATAATCTGTCAAGTTTACGCAGCATGATCATTGATCATATTCCACCACAAAAGAGGGGTGAAGATTGTTGAAGGATGCTACTGCAACTGGAATCCAGGTGGATATTTATGCTTGATACAATATCCCCAAAAGGACAGAATATTAAATTGGACTTTGGACCTTTCATAGGTTAAAGAATTGACAATCTGTGGAGAACTCAAATCCAACATTATGAGTTTGACATCTATATCGTTCAATTATGAGCGACCTCAGATCATCTGTCTCACCTTCTAATATGTTGGAGTTGTTATTAGGACTGATATAAAATGATAACACATTTTTTAATAATCTTTTTATAACCCCTCTCAGTTTTTACATTTGGAACTTTGAGCCTGTTTCACTGTGGATGGTGACCCTTCCATATGAGCATTTCAGTTCACTAAAGAAGAAAAAGTGTGTATGTTACATACGATGCATCATCTTTCAACTGGAGGCATAATAGACATCATCTGATGTGTTCATCATGTGTGGATTTATTTGAGGTATGGATTCACCCTTTATATGTGGGGCATGATGTTGGAGCATATTCTCCTAGAGGCAACATTGTTGCTTATGACCGTGCGTAATGATATCCACCCTCATTTATCCCATTATGATCATTGGCACACTGGGAATCTATGTGATGACATGAGTTGGAGGGGCGTGGCCAGACTTCCGTGTTAACGTATATGTAAATTAGCCATGCGGTCCACTCCACTATGTGATTGATTCCCACAATGAATGATGTCGACCAATCAGAATACACTAAGGAATGTGTAACAAGCAGGACGTGCTCTCAGCTAACGCCGACATGGTACAGATGATGTATTTCACCAGCGATGGTGAGAGAAAGGGAGAGAGAGAGAGAGAGAATATATGTATATATATATATATATATATATATATATATATATAACTATATATAACTATATATAACTCATTGTGTAGTTCATTAACAAATCTAGACAGGCCAGAAGGCTTGTTTTTCCCACAGAAAACCTCTGAATTACATTGTTTCCAATGCAGCAAAGGATTCTGGGTAAGATATGCAAATTAGGTTCACAATGACACACCTTTTTACTTCAAGTCTGCTTTTCAGCAGATTATATATATATATATATATATATATATATATATATATATATATATATATATATATATATATAATAAGGAAATTGTTTTAATGGAAATATTTTAATCTGTATTAAAGTTGTACAGGAAAGAAAACAATTAAAGGGACACTAAACACCTGTCTTCTAATAATCCCTAAAACCTACTTTTTCTTAATAAAAAAAATAAAATATTCACTGCTGTCTATTTTTTATTCTCCTATTACCCCAGAAGTGAAGACAAAAACAAGAGAGCACCTCATGGTGTGGTATCGTAATAACAAAGGTGGAAACGAAGTGAAACAGGTAAAGAACAGGTACTCACAAACGAAATGGCACTCTAAAGAAGTGCATGCGAGCAGGCTGACCTTTAACAGCAATCAGTACACTGAGGGGCTAAGTCTTGTCGGTGACACGCCAGACAATAGAAGGGCAAATCTTGTTAGCCGCACAGTTGGAAGCTTGTGTGATCCTGCAATAAGCATGAAAGGGTAGACACTCCTCCTGACAGGCGATGGAAGGAAACGCACATTGGCGCTGTACTGAGAGGAATAGAAGACCGGTCTTCTTACATGTTTCACTTCGTTTCCACATTTGTTATTACGATACCACACCATGAGGCGCTCTCTTGTTTTTGTCTTCACTTCTTAGATTTCCCGATCTACCACCGGTTTCAAGAGGAGCTGCCTTACTTTGAACTTTTTCACCTATTTTGGATGTCCACATTATTATCTCTCGAACATTTTCTGATTAGCACTTAACCACATACACAGTGCATCCAGGTTTTATCATTGGTTACATTGTTTTTGCATATTTGTATCGTTTCTCTTATTTGTATTTTTTGCACACAGTGTATTTCTATTTGGCAGCACTATTTTGACATATTGTATTTTCTACACTCTAGCACCTGGTTTCTCAACAGCCGGGCCATGGCCCGGTGCCGGGCCGTGACAGCCCTGCTGGTTTGACCCAACATGCCCCCACTTCATACTCTTGACAGGCCCACCACTCCACATATAAGGAATACCAGGCAGGCCTTTCAGAGTGCCATTACACATATGCGAGGGTCCTGGGCATGTAGCGGCAGTATAAATAAAATATAATACATGTATGTATATATATATATATATATATAATATGACTCCTGGGCCCTGGACATGTCCGGCTGAAATTTCCGGGCCTTGAGGTCACTTGGGTTGAGAACCACTGCTCTAGCAGATTTTATGAGTTGCACTATATTTATTATTTCTTTTTTAGTTTCACATTTCGTGCATTGAATCCTCTTTTTCCAGGCGCACCCTATTTATTTGCTTCTTGCATATATTTTTCATCCTATTACCCCCAAACTGTTGAAGGATATTGTTTTAAAGTACAGCATTGATCCACTGCTTGATTCTCCTATGTAAGCTGCCATATTGTAACGTATGCTGCAGGGGCACAGAAGTCACATGCTCATGATGCAGTCATGTGACACACACACACGGCTATATTACATACAGTATACTTAGAGGATCACATCTGTTTGCAGAGTGTGAGCTGCTGTGACTGAAGAAACATAATTATTAGTTAGAGTATAAATGTATTAGCTTTACCCATTTATGTATATACACATCATAAGCATCAGAACTTAAATAAAGAGCTTATTAAGTACTGTATTTGTGTTTCTAACTCCCCCTACAGTTAATACTTCAAACAGCCCACAAGTTTTATGTTTTAAGAAAAGCCGTTTGCTGCAGGCATTATTATCAGTGTAATTCATTTGTAACCTCCGTGAGGGGGAGAGGGAGGCTGTGACGCTGCATATACTCTCGGTGCAGAAGATTTCTGCTTTTCAAGACTTCTATTTATATAAATCACTAAAGGCTGACAGTTGTACAAGCTTAGTGATCGTTTAGCAATGATCGTCTCTTCAATACATTTATACTCAATAGAGACGATTATTGCTAAACGATCACTAAGCTTGTACAACTGTCAGCCCTTAGTGATTTATATAAACAGGAGAAGTCTTGAAAAGCAGAAATCTTCTGCACCGAGAGTATATGCAGCGTCACAGCCTCCCCCTCCCCCCTCACGGAGGTTACAAATGAATTACACTGATAATAATGCCTGCAGCAAACAGCTTTTTTTTAAAACATAAAACTTGTGGGCTGTTTGAAGTATTAACTGTAGGGGGAGTTAGAAACACAAATACAGTACTTAATAAGCTCTTTATTTAAGTTCTGATGCTTATGATGTGTATATACATAAATGGGTAAAGCTAATACATTTATACTCTAACTAATAATTATGTTTCTTCAGTCACAGCAGCTCACACTCTGCAAACAGATGTGATCCTCTAAGTATACTGTATGTAATATAGCCGTGTGTGTGTGTCACATGACTGCATCATGAGCATGTGACTTCTGTGCCCCTGCAGCATACGTTACAATATGGCAGCTTACATAGGAGAATCAAGCAGTGGATCAATGCTATACTTTAAAACAATATCCTTCAACAGTTTGGGGTAAGAGGAGCATATAAAATAGACAGCAGTGATTATTTTAATTTTATTAATAAGAAAAAGTAGGTTTTAGCAACTTTCATCACGTGTTAAATGTCCCTTTAATGTGCACAGTAGAAATGTTAATAAAACTACAGATAGAAAACGTTTAATCTGAACTGCTTAGAACTGGAAAAGGTGTGCATTTTGGAATAGTATGGCTTTGTAATATTTACACCTTTATAATGAGATAATTTGGAGAGAGGGTGGGACCAAGTGTAAACAACAGTATTTTATGTAATTTAGGCAATATTTATGTCATAATACAGCTTATACATGTAACCTAAAGGTAGATTTATATTATCACTTTTGTATACATAGTACTACCAGAAAGATAGTACAGTACTGTAATCAGAAACGTAATAGTTGTTGTTTTAAATAAATATAGACTGTTATTTGCATTTTAGAACACAAACATCAAACCAAATACACAGGCAGAGAAGATTGTGACTTACAGATGGGGAATTTTGGATTTCAGTATAAGTTTGGATTTTGGAATTTCGGATTTGGGGATTTATACCTGTACACTATAATACAAAATTCAAAGCATATTATTTTCCTTTTTGTAAAATAAGTTTCCCTCTCTCTGCTAATAGGCTGAACAGCGGCATTCCGTAAGCGTAACTGACATTTCTACACCAGGTCTGGCATATTCTGTAAACATTTTCCTCCTGCAGATCATTTTTTTTTCTTGCAAGCTAAAAGGTGCAGAGAATGTGTATAAAACACTTATTACCAATGTAGAAAAACACCTATATATGAATATAGAGCTGATTGTACGGTACTTTATGCTGAAAGCAGATTCATCGGGTTTGTATTGGCTGCAGTATTAATTTAAATTAATTAAAGTGTGCCCTCTCTCCCCACCCTAGTCAAAAAGGATGATCTTCCTTGAGTCATTCTGAAGTAATTGATGACTCCAGACAAGTCATCAGAAGTCATCCTGAAGTATGCCCACAGGCCAAAATATTTAAATGAGATGATTCTAGAGTCATTCACTGACTGTTCATGCTTTTGAAGTAATCGGTAAGGTAGTCTGTTAATCATTCTGAAGTTATCACCCAGAATTTTTTACCTTAGCTGATGACTTTATAAGCCTGATGATGTCTGACGATGTGCAAATGACTAAGTAGTTTGATGATCATCAGATGACTCAAAGATGGTCTCTAAAATAATCCTGTTTGACTTGGGCAGTGAAGTTTCCCTTTTCAGTGAGTTCCAACACTTTTTATGGGAGATATAACAGCACTCACAGATACAGTCCCTTTTTTTTATCGATTCCACGTCCGACCCAGCAAAGTTTTAGTAATTGGGCACATTAGTCTTAAAGTCACAACCACATTAGCTACCAAAGACATTTGCCGCTATAGAGGTATAAGAAGGACATTTATACCAACTGAAGAATCATTGGACTTTATTTTTAGACTTCCTTTCCTATTGCTATCTGCTGGAAGATAGGCAAAAATATGAAAGGGTTTAATCAATATTTTTTGCTGAGACTTGTTTACTAAATTCTTTGGAATTCAAATAAAGATTAGAGCCCTTTGGATGCATTTTATTTACTCAACAGCCAGTCCTATGCACTATTATCTATTTTAAAGCCATTTCTACCAGTGTAAAATATAGAATGGAATTGTTATATATATATACAAATTAGAATGGCTATTTTACTAATTTTCATTGGTTATAGCTATGTTACAGAACTGAATAAGAGACCAGCTATGACTTATTAGATGCCAAATAAATTTGCATTTTTTGCATACCTTTTGTGATAAGCATTTGCTACCCTTTCAGTAAACATGGTCAATGTCAGAAACATTTTTTTGTTTTACTTTTTATATTTTATGGGTTATAATTTATTTTTTATTTTATTTAATTTTTATACATTTATTTTAATGCACTTGAAAGTGATGCATCATAGCTGTAAAAAGCTGACTAGAAAATATCACACTCCACTACAGAGAGACTTAAAGCAGCCAATCAGGATGCTAATCCCAGGACTCACAAGGGAGTGTACATCAATCATGCCCATGCACAGTCATGTTATTTTCTTATTCAGTTTAAGGAAGTTTACTATGAAATCTCATGAGATTTCAGCTAAATCTCGTGAGATCACAGCATCATTGCTGAAGCTGATTTGCTATTGTTTATTTTGCTTTGTTTTTCAAATTGCAGCTGGACAGTAGCTGAAGTTTAACTGTTCAGAGAGCACTTACTCGCTCTGGCAAGCTGAAGAAATTTTGAGGCAAAATATCTTTCCTTGTTACAAAGATGTCCAGGTGATATTTTAATGTCAGCTTTTAACAGTTATGCTGCATCGCTTTCAAGTGATATTCTTCCATGTATTGACAGTAAGATATTTAAAGGACCACGCAATACAGTAGAATTACATAATTAACAAGTGCATAATAAAAAGACAATGCAAAAACACCTACTCAACACACCTACTTGAATTTCAAATAAGAAGTAGATTTTTTTCTGACAACTTTTTTCCTCATATTCCGACCCCCTTGTATCATGTGACAGACATCAGCCAATCACAGACTAGTATACGTATACCCTATGGCCTTGTGCACATGCTCATTAGGATTTAGTTCCCTAGAAAGTGTAAATATAAAAATTTGATAATGGAAGTAAATTGGAAAGTGTCCTAAAACTGCATGTTCTATCTGAATCATAAATATTTATTTTGTTCCTTTAAAGGAATATAAAAGTGCAAAATGAAAATGCTTTTGGATGTTAGATCATTATATTATTACATTATTGCTTACATATAACTTTGTGCTTAACACATGCAAGGGATTAAATACATAGTTAAAGTCAGCTCTAGAGCAGCATTGCACTACTCTTAGCTAGCTGAAAACATCTGCTGAGGCAATAACAAAGAGACAAATGTGTGTAGCCACCAATCACTGGCTAGCTCCCAGTAGTGCAGGATATGTACATATTATTTTTTAACAAAGGACACCAAAAAACAAAGTAAATATGAAAACAGAAGTGTCTTAAAATGATCTATCTGAATCATGCAAGTTTATTTTTTTATTTTCCTATCCCTTTAAGCATTTATGTCTATATTACGAGTGGAGTGCAAACATTTTTACCCGATAAGGGTTTTATCTTGAGGGTTTGCGCTCATCGAGATAATCTGCTGGAAGATAGGCAAAAATATGAAAGGGTTTAATCAATATTTTTTGCTGAGACTTGTTTACTAAATTCTTTGGAATTCAAATAAAGATTAGAGCCCTTTGGATGCATTTTATTTACTCAACAGCCAGTCCTATGCACTATTATCTATTTTAAAGCCATTTCTACCAGTGTAAAATATAGAATGGAATTGTTATATATATACAAATTAGAATGGCTATTTTACTAATTTTCATTGGTTATAGCTATGTTACAGAACTGAATAAGAGACCAGCTATGACTTATTAGATGCCAAATAAATTTGCATTTTTTGCATACCTTTTGTGATAAGCATTTGCTACCCTTTCAGTAATCATGGTCAATGTCAGAAACATTTTTTTGTTTTACTTTTTATATTTTATGGGTTATAATTTATTTTTTATTTTATTTAATTTTTATACATTTATTTTAATGCACTTGAAAGTGATGCATCATAGCTGTAAAAAGCTGACTAGAAAATATCACACTACACTACAGAGAGACTTAAAGCAGCCAATCAGGATGCTAATCCCAGGACTCACAAGGGAGTGTACATCAATCATGCCCAAGCACAGTCATGTTATTTTCTTATTCAGTTTAAGGAAGTTTACTATGAAATCTCATGAGATTTCAGCTAAATCTCGTGAGATCACAGCATCATTGCTGAAGCTGATTTGCTATTGTTTATTTTGCTTTGTTTTTCAAATTGCAGCTGGACAGTAGCTGAAGTTTAACTGTTCAGAGAGCACTTACTCACTCTGGCAAGCTGAAGAAATTTTGAGGCAAAATATCTTTCCTTGTTACAAAGATGTCCAGGTGATATTTTAATGTCAGCTTTTTACAGTTATGCTGCATCGCTTTCAAGTGATATTCTTCCATGTATTGACAGTAAGATATTTAAAGGACCACGCAATACAGTAGAATTACATAATTAACAAGTGCATAATAAAAAGACAATGCAAAAACACCTACTCAACACACTTACTTGAATTTCAAATAAGAAGTAGATTTTTTTCTGACAACTTTTTTCCTCATATTCCGACCCCCTTGTATCATGTGACAGACATCAGCCAATCACAGACTAGTATACGTATACCCTATGGCCTTGTGCACATGCTCAGTAGGATTTAGTTCCCTAGAAAGTGTAAATATAAAAATTTGATAATGGAAGTAAATTGGAAAGTGTCCTAAAACTGCATGTTCTATCTGAATCATAAATA